>NC_056741.1:1689503398-1689803398 GCF_019279795.1 Protopterus annectens
TTTTCCACACTCACCATTACTCTGAACTATTGATCCCAAGTATTTAAACTCATCCACCTTCTCCACCTCTACTCCCTGCATCCTCACCATTCCTCTATCCTCCCTCTCATTCACACACATATATTCTGTCTTACTCCTGCTGACCTTCATTCCTCTTCTCTCTAGAGCATATCTCCACCTCTCCAGGGTCGTCTCCACCTGTTCCCTAGTCTCACTACAGATCACAATGTCATCTGCAAACATCATAGTCCACGGGGACTCCTGTCTGATCTCGTCTGTCAACCTGTCCATCATCATTGCAAATAAGAAAGGGCTCAGAGTTGATCCTTGATGTAATCCCAACTCCACCTTAAACGCATCTGTCACTCCCACCGCAGACCTCACCGCTGTCACACTACCCTCGTACATATCCTGTACCACTCTTACATACTTCTCTGACACTACCGACTTCCTCATACAATACCACAACTCTTCTGTAGGCACCCTGTCATATGCTTTTCTAAATCCACAAAGACACAGTGCAACTCCTTCTGACCTTCTCTGTACTTCTCCATCAACACTCTCAGAGCAAACATCGCATCTGCAGTGCTCTTTCCTAGCATGAAACCATACTGCTGATCACTAATCATCACCTCCCTTCATAACCTAGCTTCCACTAAATACTCTTTCCCCTAACTTCAGCTGTGACTGATCAGTTTAATCCCTCTGTAGTTACTACAGCTCTGCACATCACCCTTATTCTTAAAAATCAGTACCAAAACAGTTTTTCTCCATTCCTCAGGCATCCTCTCACTTTCCAAGATTTCATTAAACAATCTAGTTAAAAACTCCACTGCCATTTCACTTAAACACCTCCATGCTTCCACAGGTATGTCATCTGGACCAACAGCCTTTCCGTTCTTCATCCTCTTCATAGCTATCCTTACTTCCTCCTTGCTAATCCACTGCACTTCATGACTCACTATCCGCACATCATCCAACCTTCTCTCCCTCTCATTCTCTTCATTCATTAGCCCCTCAAAGTACTCTTTCCATCTGCTCAACACACTCTCCTTGCTTGTGAGTACGTTTCCCTCATTATCCTTTATCACCCTTACTTGCTGCACATCTTTACTAGCTTGGTCCCTCTGTCTAGCCATTTGGTACAGATCCTTTTCTCCTTCCTTAGTGTCCAACCTTTTTTACAGTTCTTCATACACCTTATCCTTAGCCTTCGCTACCTCTGTCTTTGCCATGCACCTCATCTCCTTATACTCTTGTCTACTTTCTTCATCTCTCTGACAATCCCACTTCTTCGCCAACCTCTTTCTCTGTACTTCATTCCTCCACCATGTCTCCTTGTCCTCCGTCCTCTTTCCAGATGTCACACCAAGCACCTTTCTAGCCATCTCTCTTACTAGCTCTGCTGTAGTTACCCAGCTGTTCTGTAACTCTTCACTGCCTGTCTTAACTCTTCCCTGAACATCACCTCACAATTACCCTTTTTCAATTTTCACAATTTGATCCTTGGTGCTGCCCTCACACTCATCCTCCTCTTCTTGATCACCATTGTCATCCTACAAACCACCATCCTATGTTGCCTAACTACACTTTCCCCTGCCACCACTTTACAGTCTCCAATCTCCTTCAGACTGGCCCTTCTACCTAAGATATAATCCACCTGTGTGCATCTTCCTCCACTCTTGTATGTCACCCTATGCTCCTCCCTGTTGTTAAAATACGTATTCATCACAGCCATGTCCATCCACTACCATCTGACCTTCTGCATTCCTTTAACACCATACCTACCCATCACTTCCTCATCCCCTCTGTTCCCTTCACCATCATGCCCATTGAAATCTACTCCAATCACCACTCTCTCACCCTTGGGTACAGTCATCACCACTTCATCCAACTCACTCCAAAATTTTTCTTTCTCATCCATCGCATACCCAGCTTGTGGAGCATATGCACTAACAACATTCATCATTACACCATCAATTTACAGCTTCATAAACATCACTCTATCCGACACCCTTTTCACCTCCAAAACACTCTTAGTATACTGTTCCTTCAGGATAATGCCTAAGCCATTTCTCCTCCCAAACACACCATGATAAAACAATTTGAAACCGCCTCCGATACACCTAGCCTTGCTCCCCTTCCATCTGGTCTCTTGCACACACAATATACCAACCTTCCTTCGGTCCATCATATCAGCTAGCACTCTCCCTATAACAGTCATACTGCCAATATTCAAAGTTCCGACCCTCACTGTCACAGTCCTAGCCTTTACCTGCCTTCGGGCATGCCTTCCCCCCTTTTCCTCCTTCAGCCAGCAGTAGCCCAATTTCCGCCAGCACCCTGTTGGCCAACAGTACTGGTGGCGGTCGTTGTTAACCCGGGCCTCGACCGATCCGGTATGTATATCTGTACTGTTGTCTGCATGTATGATTTGGCAAAAGATTTTTTCTTTGTTACTTGAAGATCATGTTACATAATCAGTAGTTAACACCCGAGTATGGGGACCTGTAGCAGAGCTGAATTTGAATGTTAGTGTTAAAATGCAGTTTAAAATATACATAAATATCATTCATTACCTTTTAGTTTTGAGTCGAGAATAACACTTCAGGATGTGCAAAACATTTTCTTTTATTTAAATCCACATGTCAGCGTTGGGAGACTGCCTTCACAATGCTTCCAAATCAGTCTTACCACGCAACAAAAACATATAAGTTTTATACATTTCTGCTTGCATGTTACTGATAAATTGTGACTTTTCATTTCATGTAACAAATAGGGTCTCTGCAGACCCTCGTGCTTCTCACTTAAAGCTGCACGTAAACAGTTAGTCATGTTTTTAGTAACAAAAATGTTTTAGAAAAACACAAGCCACCTGGCCTGGTAACCACTCTTATTTTTCGACCTTGTAAATTTCAGTACCAGTAAAATTTTATCTCCCCAACATTCCTTGTAGCTACCCATTCCAGCCTGGGAAGGTCTAAGCTCACATAAAACAGAATCTTTCACATTGTGTACTTTCCTCCCTACCTGGGCATTCCAGACTGTGTAAACCATAGTACATCCCTTAACCCCTTCAGCCATCTGTTAATGCACTTTACAGCTTAATATTAGAATGCAGTTGTGAAACAGAACTACAATAGGTATCTGTCGTTTACATAACTATGCATTTTATATTACATATTTTTTAACATAAGTATTTATTTAACATTTATTTCTACAGGAACTGTAAGTTAATTATCATTTTGTGTAAAATAATTATGCGAGCTGTATACACTATGCTGTTTTTGGCTTTCTCATCATTGCCGAATGCTATAACTTGTATGCTAATTCTGTGCTGTATTTTTGCCTTCATTCAGCATTGCTAAATGTTAAACATTGTATTTGCCAGTTCAATATTTTACTATCTGCTAATCCTGTTGGATGCGTTACCATGTTTTACATGTACCAATTTACTAGCATTAACTGCAGAACAATATTGGAAGAGATTTACAGTACTAATGAATGTATAGCTGCTAGTCAAAATCTAGGTGAACTATAGCATGTTTGTACTGCATTAAGTGTTTGTATATTTTTGCTGCCATTTACTCAGGTTAACTGTTTGTTTTTATCCAGCTGCTTTTCTCATCTCACTCTTGTCTTGATCCTCATACTTACCCATAACCTATACCCTTCTCTAATTCTTTTTTACAGTAAACCGACTGCAGTGTTTTCCTCCTTGAGCACTACCCCTCCAACTTCCACAGTGGAATTTGCATACACGATAGGTTTAAAAATTAAAATAACACTGGCAAAGTACAACTGTGAAGAAAACTGCAGAGCAAAATATGTTTCTAGCGTTGAACTTTGTATGATATCACATTGTATTGTTTTACTACCTACCTATAGTAGCATGCACCTCGTGGAACCCCCTAGTCAGTAGTTCCTCCCTTATCCATCTGCACTAGTGCAGGCCACTAAGCAGTCCAGTTGTGCACCATTTGCCTCCTACTACAGCTAGCTAGGTTCGGTCTAGGTTCCAGCTCATATATTCTTTTCTTCCAGGTCTGCTACCCTTATGCAACAAGTTAAAATAAAGAAACTGTTTAATTAAAGGATTGTATGAGACGGCCATCCTTTGCCCCATCTAACATATAATCCATAGCTCACTTACTAAAATGTGTAGATAGCATTCTACTAACCAAAGCATTCTACTAATTAAGCATATGTATACATACATTATTTCTTACCCAGTGTATCTAGTATTTGATTTACAAACTGATATTTAAAGTCGCAAGTAATAGAAACTTCACACAGACTGTTTTCTTTTTTACAGACCTACTCTACTATTGTGGCTCTAGCCACTCTGTTCTTCCTCGCTACTCTTGGGCTCACTCTGCTCCCCTACACTACCCCCATTCCCACCCATCTCTGCATCAAATACAGCTAACCATCTGTTACTCCACCCCCACTCCCACCCATCCCTGCATCAAATACCTTTACAGCTAACCATCTGTTACTAAACCCCCACTACACTCCCACATCCCTTAACCTCAGCCAGTTACAATCCTACCCATGCCCCTCCCACAATCCGACACATTCAAATACATCCCACCTGTGCTCACTTGTCCCATCCCCCTTCCCACTAATTATCACACTCACCTTCCTTCATCCGCCCACCACACCCATCTTACTCCTCCCCTTCACTGTGATCCACCATCTCTTCTTATTCTTTCTTCTTCTTCTCCTATCTTATCTCATCTCTTATCACATTCAGCTTAACCTACATCCAAACTCCCCTACATATTCCTACACTTCTAACACCATTTGCCACTACTCATCTCCCATTATCTGCCAATCTCTTCTCATGCACTGAATACATTCTCCCAAAATCAAACTTCTGCCAAATACCTTTCCACATCATAAATGTAAACTGAAATTTCTTCTACCTTACCCTGCATTATCACGTCTACTCCATCTCTGCAACATCCTTCAACTCTCAAATGACATTCACCCCAATCCAGGCCCACACAACAACTCCTCTACTCTCCCCCCAATTTAACTTACACTCCTGCAACTACCTAACCATAGTGTCAGATATCTCTCCTGTTATTCAGTCAGCATGCACAGCATTCTTAATAAGACAACTGAATTTCTCTCTTGCATAGTCCAGTACTCCCCTACACAATCTGTCTTTCTGAAACTTGGCTGAAACCACATAACACAGACAACGTATCCCCCCCCCCCCGGCTACATCTTACGTCTGGAAAGAAAACATAAGAAAGGAGGAGGAGTAGACATTATGTACTCAACCTCCTAAACCCAACTTATCGCTTCTCCGACTTTTCTTCACAAACCCACAAACAGCTGCTGTATCCTTGACTGAATTCTTGGTCTCTCATCCTAACCTCTACCTGCACCCCATATCCCTCCCAGACTCAATTAGTTATCGCTTCCCTTTATGTGCCTAAAGATTCTCCCCTATCTCACTAGACCTCATAAATTCAAAGAATGCCATAACCTAACCAACTTCAACCCTGAGACTCTCAACAACTGCCTCGCCACTACTGGCTGGTCCTTCCTCTCTCACTTCTCTCTTAAATACTCTCTACTTTAAAACTGCCCTTTCCTCGCTAAATTCCATCCCGACTAGCTACATTAAAAATCTTCTTAAACTTAAACCATGTTCCTGATCAGCTGACATCTTGCCATCTTTCTAACTAAATGCTGCTAATTCCATACACAGTCTCCATCCTCATTAACCACTCTATCAGGAAATCCATTATCCCAACTCTCTGAAAGAAATTCTACACCATACCTCTCTACAAAGGTGGAAGCTCTGTAGAACTCTCTAACAATTGCCCAATTGCCATACTGTCTCCCCTTTCCAAAATTCTCAAAAGAGTTGTGTGCATAAACAAATCATGTCTTATCTCATTAAAGAAAACCTCATCACCCCTGCTCAGCATGGTTTACGCCCTTCACAGCACTATTACCGCTCTCATTTCCATTACCCATCTCCCTAGCCAGAGGCAATAATAAACTAGTGCCCTGCCTCCTGTTAGATCTCTCCAAAGTCTTTGACACTGTCTCCCACTACATCCTCCTCTCCAACTTCTCAACTAAACCTCTCCCCTGCAACTTAGCTCCTGGCTTACATCTACCTCACTAACAGACAGCAGTTTATCAAGTGACTCTCTGCTCTGTCTCCCTTCCTCCCCATAAAAATGGGCATCCCACAATGATCAATTGTAGGCCCCTTCCCTTCAACATCTTCACTGACCAACTCCATACATCCTGCCCTCAGTCATTCCTCATACATTACATGGATGACTCCACTATCATCACCACTGCTGACAACCCCTCTGCCTCCTCACCCTAACTCAAACCGCTTTTAACCTCACTGAAAGTTGGCTTACTAACAACTAACTCGTACTTAACCCCAAAAAGACTAAACTTCTATTCCTACCCAAATCTCTCTACCAGCTTAATCCTCTTTCACCATCTCTTCCCTTAATAACACCACTGTCTCATCTGAACCCCACACAAAGCTCCTCGGAGTAATCATTCACAACTGCATGTACACCACTGTATAAAGAAAATGCACCAAAAGCTCGGCCTACTATAGAAACAAAAGGTTCCTTACCCCTGACTCCAGAATCTCACTTATTCAAGTTTATCTTCTCTGTAACCTCTTCTACAGCTCCCAAACTCTTACTAACCTACAGTCCTCTCTAGTAGCCAAACTTGAAACCACATACAACAAAGTAGCCAGATTTGCAGTTAACCTCCCACCAAAATCACACTACTATCTTGCTGTCCAGAAGAGTTTCCTAACCAACTCCTATTTACTCAGTTTCTCATCATCTACACTATCCTAAGCAATCCCTCCTCCTGTCCTAGCATATCCTCTGTCATCCCTCTACAACCCACCATGCTCCCTCAGAAGCTCTGACTAATTTCTTTCACAAGTCTACAAACCTAAACAAATACTGTGGACAAAACCTCTACAGCTGTCTTTCTGCTCTGTCATGAAATAAGCTTCCCATGGCCCTCAGAAATATTACGTATGCTCTTGAATTCAAGATAACTCTCAGAGGCTACCTATACAGCACCTGAAATGTCACTGCAATCATCCCACTTGAAATATTCCCTTCCCTCTATCCTCCCTTATTACTTTCCCCTCCCTCACTTTACTTCCTACTGCTGCCTTTCCCTCAATTATGCTATGCATTGTAACTTCCTCTGGATTTAAAACATCAGTCTAACACTGCTCTCCACACCCCTTTAGACCCCTGCAACCTGCAATCTGACACTTATTCCCTTTCACTCTTGTACCCTGCTCTCTCATTTCCCCTCACACTGTAACTCTTCTAACTGCTTTGTCTCTCATACTTGACCACCAATAACAATTCTTCTGCATTTCTGCAACTGTGCTCTTCCTACCTCTGTTAATTACCTTCTACTTACTTTATATTACTCATTGGCAGAGCTCTTGTAACTTGCATTGCAATCAGTTGTCAGTTTAATCTTTTTGTGTATACTTTTTATTGTCTATTGTATTTTACTTCTGTTAATTACTTTACTAAGCATAATTTGCACTGCAATTTAGCAGAGATCTTGTAATTCACTGCATTCAGTCAGTTTAACCTTTTTGAATATACTTTTTACTGTGTCTGTTATATTGTACTGTACTCCATTACTTTACTAGCATGATTTGCATTGTGAATTTCCTATTGGTATAATTTGTACTGTGGATTTTTTACTTGATTAATCTGTACTGTGGAGCTTTTTTCCCCAGGCATCTGCTGAAAAAGGGGACTATTTCAGTCGAACTGTCCCGGTCAATAAATGCCAAATAAGTAAGTTAGTAAATAAAAATCTATTGTTTGGGAATGACATGCAGGAGGAAATTAATAAGTAAAGGGAAGAACATAGGATCCAGAACAGGACAGAACATTGGGAGCTCAAGAAAGAAGGGTAGCAGCTGCAAGGACATTATAGTTAAGAAAAATAAAATAATTGAGGCACCTGACTTTGAGATAAATGGGAGGAAATTTGGAAAGACGATGGGGTGATTGAAAGAGTTAAATGCATACCTAAGGTCTACAAAAGACCTATGTCCTTATTTGTGAAAATGCTGTCTGTGGCTTGAAAGAAGGGTAGATGAGTGCTGGGCATCCATGCTGAGACTGTGATTCTGGACAGTACAATATTTAAGCATAAACATGACTTTAAAATATTTTATCTGGTAAGAAGATGTTTGCATGGTCTAAGGTGTTCTAATTTTGGGGTTAACTACATCTGAGGAGTAGAGTGTACACAAGTGTCCGAGGGTTTGGAATTAGTCCTGTACAGAGAGAGAGAAATTAAATTATGAGAGAGGGTTGACTGTCAGTGCTGCTGGTTTTTCTTTTTTTTTTTAAGAATTCAAAATGAAGTCTCGAAATGTGGCTGAAGGCTTCATTTTCAGAGTTGATATGTAACCCAACATAGTAGAGAGAGATTTAAAATAAAATTAAAGGGAGCATCAAATAATTTGAAATACTAAGGAAATGGCAAAAGCAGGTCTAGCTATGGTGGGAAAAATGGGTGAAAAACATCTTCAGAATCTCATGTTTCTAAAAAGCTTACCAGCTTGAAAAAAGGGTGGATGGCTAGCAGATTCTAGTGAGACCCCTACGATTACTGCTTTTGACTGTTTCTGAGTAAAAACTGCCGTCGATGTTGAATCCCTTTACATTGATGCAAACCTAAATCCATTCCTGTCACGTCTCTAACACAAGTCTTGCGGGGGGAGCAGGTCCAATTTTCCTGTTTATTTATTATTGTCACTTAGGATATATGTTTCATTTTTAATGTTACAGGAAAACCAGAAGAGGATGTCTTCTAGAATTGGGATATTATTGCCAGGGGGTATATACAGGGTGGCTATACATATGAATTTGTGATTGTTGAGTTTAAGTAGAGCAGTAGTAAGTCTACTGTTACAAATGATTGTGGAAGAATTTCACTGTCTTTAATGGAGCACTAACTGCTATACAAAGCCTGTCCCTAACTTTAGCAATGCCGAAATTACTGCTGCTCTACTTAAACTCAACAATCACAAATTCATATGTATAGCCACCCTGTATATACCCCCCCGGCAATAATATCCCAATTCTGGAAGGCATCCTCTCCTAGTTTTCCTGTAACATTAAAAATGAAATCTACATCCTAAATGACACTAATATAAACTGGACCTCAAATTCGCAAGCACCATCTCATTCAGTAATTCTTTTCAATTTCAGCCAACTGTTAAACTCCCCTACCAGGCCTAACAAAGGTTGGTCATTTGGCACCATTATAGACTGGATCCTTACATCCCATCCCAACCTTATCTCAAACAAAGGAGTTCTTCCAGACCCTCTCAGCGATCACCTTCCTGTCTTTGCCGACTGTCTCCCATGCCATCTCCAGCAGCAACACCAATACTTAAACACTTGCAATCTCTCCCGTTTCAGCCCTCAAACTTTCTCCGAATGTCTAAAACTCACAGACTGGTCTCCCCTAAGAACCTTGCCCCTTGATAGCGCCACTACCTACTTCAGTAACATATTCATAAACACATTAAATCACCATGCTCCTGTCAGAACAAAATGAATCAAAGCCAATGCCTCCTCCTGGCAGTCCAAACATACCAAACTTGCCATTCTACAGAGATAAAGCCTGGAAATTATACCAAAAAACAAAACAACCCAACTACCTACTGGAATTTAAAAACTTCATAACTCCATAAAAAAAACGTATAACCAGAGATTGGAAATTATACTACTCCCAAACTTCAAACCAAGCACTCAACTAACCCTAAAAAATTCTGAAACATAATCTCCTCCCTCCTCTACCCTGGTAACAAAGCGAACCCCTGCCCCAACCCTAATCTGACTGACCTGGACACTGCCACACAGTTCAACTCCTTCTTCATAGATTGCATAGCCAAATTATCCTCCTCTTTTTCCCACCCCACCAAAAATAACTTCTCCAACCCCCCCCAACTCCTCCATCACTTACACCCCTCCCACCCTTTCAACCTTGAACCCATCCCTACAAGCACTTTAAAAAGATTACTGCTCCAGCTCAAACCTAGCAGGACTGCACCTGACAATTTCCCAGCTACTTTACTAAAATTATCTGTTGACAGTATAGCCCTCTCCATCTCTGTTAATCAACAGATCCATTAATGAAGCACATGTCCCATCCATCTGGTGCCATGCGTACATTATCCCACTTCACAAAGGAGGCAAAAACACTGACACCTCCAATTTTAGACCTATAGCTATCCTTTTCCCTCTTTCAAAAATCCTAGAGAAATGTATCCATACTCAGCTCATGTCATACCTGACTAATAACCTTCTTACCCCTACTTAACATGGCTTCCACCTATGGCCACAGTACCATGACTGCCCTCCTATCCTTTCTCAAAACCATAAACCAAGCTCGCAACTGTGGCAAACTTGTATTTTCCCTGTTCCTAGACCTATCCAAAGCTTTCAACACCATTTCCTACCCTCCACTATTAACTCAACTGACATATTTCAACCTCTCCACCTCCACCTTATCCTGGTTCTCAGGTTACCTCTCTGAGCTTTGAAAAGCCATCCAATGGAAATCTTCAACCTCCCCCTTTCTACTCACCCCCACCGGGGTCCCTCAAGGTTCAGTTCTAGGACCACTGCTTTTCAACATATTTATCAGCAACTTTCACCGCGCCATCCCTGACTCATCAATAATCCAATATGCAGATGACTCAACAATCATCTGCTCAGCATGCTCCCTCTCTGACCTACTACAAAAAACTCAGTTAGCCTTCTCTAAAACAGAATCCTGGATGAGTAACAACCACCTTGCCCTAAACGCTAATAAAACCAAACTGATTTTTCCCCCTCTAGAAACTCCCCAATCGACAAAAACTCTTTCTCAGTACTTAACAGCAATAACATACTAATCAAAATCGTCCCTAATACCAAACTCCTTGGTGTCATCATCGAGCATCTAAAATTTGACACCTATATTCAATCCACCATAAAAAAAAAAACAAAAACAAAAACTCAGTCTCCTATACAGACACTATTGCTACCTCTCTCCCTCCACCAGAAAAACCCTAGCCTCCTCCTACCTCCTCCCCACTCTTATGTACGGTGCCCCCCTACTAAATAAACTCCAACTCGGTGTACAATCCAAACTCGAATCACTCTATAACAAAATAAGCAAATTTGCTATCAACTCAAAAAACTCCTCCTACCACTGCCACTCTCTCCATACCCTACAATGGCTCAAACTGCGTAATTACTTGACCTTGTTTAAACTCACCAATGCTCATAAGCTCATTCACAAACCTTCCAGCTGCCTCTCTCGCTCTACTATATTACACCCCTACATTCCAACCCGCTCACTCAGAACAGAAAACCAAAACCTCCTACATATCCACAAACCTTCACAACCTCCTGGCCACCTCCCGCTCTACTGCACCATTTCAAAACCTTGGAACGCTCTCCCTCCCAATCTTTGCTGTACCCCAGACCACACCAAATTTAAATCCCTCCTGTCCTCCTATCTTACTAAAAAAGGGATGTGCCCATCCCACTCCCCAACATAACTGCTCCCTCTAGCCACTCACTTCACCACCTCTACTACTGCTACTTCACATACCTACTACAACAACCCAATTATACCCTTTCAGGCTTTTCAAGGCAGTCACCTACAGCATCCACTATCTCTCTGATATGAACTTCATCTCAAAAAAAAAAAAAAAAAAAAATTACTACACCTGTATTCTCTTTTGTCTGTATAAAACTTGTATCATATTCATTTTATTGTGACTTAGCCTGCATTTCTCTAAAATAATGTGTAAGTTTTCACATTGTTTGTTTGCTGTATTAATATGAAATTTTGATTGTGAAGATCAATTTGCCAGTAACTGTCATTGGAGCTTTTTTCCCCAGGCCTCCACTATAAATGGGCTCTTCATGGCCCAGTTGGACTTCCCCGGTTACCAAACTGAAAATAAATAAATGTCACCCCTGTTGTCCTTCATCTTATTTTGTAGTCTCGTTTCATGATGATGGGCACCAGGTTATGCACTTTTGTTTGTGCTTTTGGTGAAATGTCACCATTAACTTGGCCTTATTGTGCACAGTGCAGCCTGTACATCCCCGCCCCCAAGGCACATGTTGTCCTACTGTGCAGTCTGTCTGCATCAATACTATAATGTCCCCCCTCTTTCTGTAGTGTTCCAAGAACAGTGTGTACTGTTTTAGCTCAGGTTTGAGTAGTGACTGTTAGACTTTTAGGATTACCTCCTTGTTCCTGGATTTTGTTACTCTGAGAATGACTTTCAGCATTCTCTTATCTTTATATTTTATATTTCCACTCTGCATTTGGTGGTCTTTTGGTGCTTTCAGCATTATTCCTAGTATTTTGTCCTGGTCTGCTTCCTTCAGGAAGTAAAAACTGTGATTCACCCCTGGTTGATGCCCCATGGGTTGCAGTTTGCATTTATCAGCACAGAATATTAACTACCAAACGTAAACCCTTTATATGTTCAAAAACACGATCAGCTACAGTGATGGAAGTTTTGTCATTACACCGTATCACTCAACTGTCCCAGGTTTGCAGAACATTCCTCATATTTTTACCCTGTCATTTTTAAATTTCTTGATTTTGTGGTAAATCCCCTGATTACAGTCAGTCAGTAATGGCAGACATTAGAATTTCATAGTTCTCATTGTTCTGAAAATTCATATGGATGCAAAAGTTTTATTAACTTTTTAAGTAAATTACATAATATTTCAAAAATGTCCCTGACTTTGGGCCTCTGTCCTTCCTCATTATTTTCAGCTTTGCCCCAAAATCTTGAGCAAAGAAGTTGAGAGGTGTACTTCATACCAGGGGCAAACACTGTGTGTGTGTGTGTGTATGTATTTGTGGCAACCATGATTCCCTTCTTTTTCTTTGACAGATTCCTTTTTACTGCGCCCTCTGGCAGAGTCCCCTTTAGCACAGCTCTCTGCATCCTACCCATTGCACTTCGTTGTTTCCTACTGATAGCCATTTTTACTTGTTCTGTAGTCATCTTTGTTTTACTCGGTCAGAGGCTCTGCTGAAGTCCAACTAGGATTACAGCATACAGGTTGCCCATATCCACTTCAGTTTTGATCCAGTTGTGGAACTGAGGTTACATTGTTAGGTTCTTTGGGTGATAGGCGTATGCTGATTCACATCCTGAAGTTGATTGTCTTCCAGAACAACAACATTTTTCAACAGAATATTTCCCATGGTCTTCCTTTCTGCTGTGGTCAGGTTATCAGGTGTGTAGTTTCTGGGACTGATTACATTCTCTGGAGTGTCACTACTGTATCATTTTTCACATTATACATTAATTAATTACCTGCAGACCATCGGTCAGTCAGTAGAAAAAACTGTTGGGGGGGCACTTCCAGGACTGTAGACTGATTCTACTTATGCATTACCCACATTGAATCTTGGCATCTTATGTTCTATCCTCCTAGTGTTGGTGATTCCAACTGCAGATTTTTGTCCACCCCCCCCATCCCTCCAAGACCAGGATCCTTCATTGATGCCTGTTTGTACAAACAAATGCAAAGCAGTTAAATTTGTGGGTTTAACAGGTTTGTTCATAACTTTTCTTAAAACACCTAAAGAAACCATTGTCATCCTATTTTCTTCTTGTTTGATGGTTGCTTTTCTCCTGTTTTTTCTCACCCTTATTTTCCTTTTTACTAGCTTTGAATTGCTGTTTTTTTTTTTTTTTGTGTTTGCACCTTGCAATTTTCCTGTAGTACCCACTATATTTCCCTTAGAGTTTCAATGACTTTTCTTCTAAGCTACATAAATTTTTTCATCTTGCTGGTTTTCTTAACAATTTTTCCATTACTGGGTTTCATATTTAGGTTCATAGGTTGGTACTAGACTATTAGCTCTAGGGCCTGTACAAGCCACACTATTTACTTCCCTGGACCCCTGTCTAGCAGGGTGACTGACATGATCCCTGGGGTGAATTTCCTTTCTCCCATCCAATCATCAAGGTTCCTTTTGAAGAGGGCCAAAAAGGCGCTCTGCTTGACATGTATGGGCAGTCTATTCCAGAGTCTGGGGAGCCTCTGGGTCAGGAACCTATCCCTCCAGCATGTTTTGTTTATTATGATGACAAGGTTTAGATCCCTGGAGCGTGTGGCTCTGAGGGATTGGGATTTCTTTAAGTGTAGCTTGTCCAATAGCTCTGGGTTTGACATGGCCTTGTATGTTAAGCAGAGATCGCCTCTGTGTAGACAATATGCGACAGAGTATAGCTGGAGTTTTTTTTAAGGCAGTCAGCATAGGGCATCTGCTTTAGGCCTGTGATTCTTTTAGTAAGGTATTTCTGTGGCCTTTCCAGTTGTTACAGATGTCTTGAGAGGTAAATACCAAATGGGGTGTTGTACTCTATAATGGGTCTAATGAGGGATGAGTACAGTGGGACAATGGCCTCCTTTTTTCTAGATGAAAAGCCGTTAGTGATGAGGTGTGCCACATAGAAGGATTTCCTGACTGTTGTGGCGATGTGGTTATCGAAGGTGAGACCACTGTCCACCTGTGTCCCTAAGTCTCTTATCACACTTTCGGTGTTTAGTGTACTGCCACCTATGTGGTAATTCATGGGTACATGTTTTTTCCCAAAGGGGATAACTATACAGTTCTTGGTATTGAGCTTGAGCCCATGGCTCTGGCACCAAGCATCTGTTTCTGTAAGGCCCTTTTGTAGAGTATCCACATAATTTGGGGATTCGATAATGGCCCCCAGTTTGCAGTCATCTGCGAACTTTGTTAGCCAGAGTCCCTTAGTGTTGGCCTGTATTTCAGAGAAGCAGATGCCAAACAAGAGCAGTCCCAGGACTGAACCCCACTTGTCACTTTCTGACATGTATCCAAGGTTTGTTCACCCCTGTGAGGACTAGGATGCTTTCTCCTCAGTTTTCTCTCCTTGTAGCTCCATATTTTTAATTTGCAGTGCAATCACCCTGTTTTCCAAGGTGCAGCTGTTACATCCAGTTCCCTTGATGTTTTAGACTTGCAGAGTCAGACAACCAGGCTAGCCAGTTCCACCCTTGGGAGAGTTAATTTTCTGACCACCATTGTGTTACTTACTCCCTTATACTTATTCATATAACTAGTTCAGCCATGGGCAGCAATGCTCCTCAAGCCTGCTAATATACCAGAACAGTTATTCTCATAATGACTGTCCAAGTCCTTAAAAATGTCTAACCTAGTACTTGCAGAAATATAATTTAGTAATCTATTCCATGCATCTGCCACTCTTTTAGAAAAACAGTTAGTACATCTGTTGTGAATGAATCAAGTCACATGAAAAAATAACCAGTAAATATCTATAGTGGCAAATTAGTAAAACCATATAAAATATTACATTTTAAAAAATAATTGTACACAATCACAATTTGGCAGCTCTCAACTTAAGAACTCAATCCAGGGAGACACGGTCATTAAACATTGGGGGAGCTATGGCATTTAGTCTCAATTGCCACAAAAGTTCTTTGTATTCAAGGGTATTTCCCACTGACTCTCAGGTTTTTAACAACCTTTTTGACCACAGCAAATCTAAAACCTAAATTCTGTGCACCACTATCAATCAAAGTGGGCCTAAAGAAGGCATTACTGCCATTTTAGTATTTATATCTTAAATATATTCATAGACTTTTTTCTTAGTTGTTCTATTTTCCCAATATAAAATGAAGTGTAGCCCTGACATATTGTGATGTATACTACACCAGCAGTACTGCAATCCACATCCACCAATTTCAAAAAATTCAATGTTTTATCACTATTTTATATGGTTTTGCTAATGTGCTAATCCATCCATTTATCCATCTATCTATCCACAACCCCTTTTCCCTTTTTGCACATTGAGACAGAATATCACTACAACGTTGACAATCATCTAGACCCCTAATATTGGTACTTATTTGTTAGTTTTTTCATGTCACTTCAGTTCTGATGAAGTTCTCTTATGGAACAAAAGCACTTTACTGAAGTGAAATAAAGTTTGTGTTTATCAATCAGTGTGGATTCTTGCTGCATTTTTCTGATTATTGGTTCGTGTGGCAGCAGAGGCTATTTGTTTGGTATTTCTACAGCTTTACTTACTTTTGCTTATTCATTCAAGCTTACAATTCATAGGTAGGTATTAGGCTATTGGCCCAAGGGCCTAAGTAAGTCTAGCCAACAAGGTTCCCTGGCTTGAACCACCCAAGAAAGTTAATTTCCTGTGCCCCTGTCGAGCAGAGCCACAAAAGTGATCCCCAGGGTGTATTTCCTATTTCCCATCCACTCATCAAGATTTTTGTTGAAGAGTGTTAATGAGGAACTTTGCTTGACATAGATGGGTAGCTTGTTCCGGAGTATAGGAAGTCTCCAGGACAGGAATCTATCCCTCCAGCATGTCCTGTTTATTGTGGTGACAAGGTTTAGGTCCCTAGAGCATGTAGCTCGGAGGGATTGGGATTTCTTTAGGTGTAGCATGTCCAACAGCTCTGGGTTTAACATAGCTTTATATGTTAGGCAGAGATCTCCTCAGAGTAGGTAATATGCTGCAGAGTAAAGCTGGAGTTTTTTGAGACGGTCAGTGTAGGGCATCTGTTTGAGGCCAATAATCCTCTTTGTGAGGTACTTCTGTGGCTTTTGCAGCTACTGCAGATGTCTTGTGAGGTACATTCCAAAAAAGGCGTTGTACTCTATAATGGGTCTAATGAGTGCCGAGTAGAGGGGATCAATGACCTCTTTTTTCCTGGATGAGAACACTTTTGTGATGAGGTGTGCCACATAGGAGGATTTCCTGACTACTGTGGTGATGTGATTATCAAAGGAGAGCTACTGTCCACCTGGGTCCCAAGGTCTCTTATCACACATTCGTACTTAAGTAGACTGCCATTTAAGTGGTAGTTCATGGGTACAGAGTTTTTACCAAAGGGGATGACAGTGCACTTTTTGGCATTGAGCTTGAGGTCATGCCTCTGAAACCAGGCATCTGTCTCAGTGAGGCCCTTCTGTAGGATGTCTACATCATTTGGGGACTCGACTATGGCTCCTAGTTTGCAGTCATCTGTGAACTTTGTTAGCCAGAGGCCTTCTGTGTTAGCCTGTACTTCAGAGAAGTAGATACCAAATAGGAGAGGTCCCAGGACTGAACCCTGTGGTACTCCACTTGTCACTGGTTTAAAGTCAGATTTGGAGTCTGCAACTTTTACAGTGTGGGTTCTGTCAGTGAGCCAGTTGGCAAACCATCTTGTGACGTAGAGATTTATTCCTAGTTTAGTGAGTTTAGCTATAATTCCAGAATGGGGGATGGTGTCAAAAGCCTTGGCGAGGTCAAGATAGGCTGTGTAAACCACCTTACCCTCGTCTACGGCTTTGGTGACTGCCTCAAAGAAGTAGATCAGGTTCAAAAGGCATTATCTGCATTTCACAAACCCGAACTGGGAGGGATCCAGAGTTTGGAGGCCACCAATGTCTTTGTTTATGAGTTCCATGATGATACATTCCATGGCCTTGGAGACCAGGCTTGTCAGGCTAATAGGGTGATAGTTCCCAGAATGAGTGGTGGCTCCCCCTTTGTGGAGTGTGATAACTGTTGCTGTGGCCATTCAGTGGGCACAAAGCCTGACATGAAACTATGATTGACCATGGTGCGTAGTTGGGGAGTCAGTTCGTTCTGAAGGTCGTGTAAAACGCAAGCTGGGATGTTGTCCGGTCCATGGATGTTGCGTTTTTGGTTTTAGAGAGTGCAGCTTTTACCTGCATAGATGTGATTACAGGGACTCTGCATTCTTCATGTATAGATATGGGCCCTTTAGGGGGTGAGAGAGGGATAAAGTTAGCACTGAACCTATCTTCCAGGATGTTGGCAATATCAGTTGGTTCTGTAATTTTCATGTGCTGTAACTCAGAGCAGATCTGGGTGTTGCCATTGAGATTCTTGACATAGCTATAGAATGCTTTGTGGCTGCCCTTAGAATAAGTGGCAATTTTGTTTTCGTAGCTAGCTTTGCAGGATCTTGTAAGGGATCTCAGCTTCTTACTGAGGCTGACCAATGAGTTCCTCTACTCATGGGATTTTACTCTGTTTTGCAACAGTTTCTTCCTTCTGTTTTAGAGTTTGTTTATGGCAGGGGATCACCAGATTGGCTTCCTTTTTTTTTGGAGGATAGCATCTTGGCTCTGTTTGGGATAGCACGATCCATGCATTCATGTAAGTGCTTATAGAGTGCATTTGTGTAGGATTCAGCAGTTGTAATTGTATTGCCCATCTGCATGGGTGTCATGAAGTTCACCACTTCTGTCTTAAGAAGCATGAAGTTGGCTTTGGAGAAATTTTTTACTGTGGTTTACTTAACTGTGGGTGGGGGCGGGATGCAGATATCTAGGGTGATTAGCTTATGGTCAGATCTGACCAACGAGGAGTTGATTTCATGTGTGGAACACCTTTCACTCATGTTGGTAATGACTAGGTCTAGGATATTGTTGCTCCTGGTAGGGGTGTGGATATGTTGATCCAGGGCATTGGAATTTATGAATTCCAGAAGGCGTTGAGCGAAGGAGTTGGTACATGAGTAGTTTTCCCAGTTAATGTTGGGGTAGTTGAAATCGCCCATTATTAGGGTGTTTGGTTGAACCGTAATATTTTCCAGTATAACTAGAAAAGAGGAGTTGGAATCCTGGGACATTGTGGGAGATCTGTAGCAAGCTATAATTTGGATTGCAGTTTTGCCCAGAGTTAGTTGCACTTGGATAATCTTGGCTGCATTATGCTGCGCAACTAGCCTGGAGGTGTGGATATGCTTAATGAATATGGACACACCTCCGCCTTTGGTGTTCTGGTCCAGGTTAGATGACCGAAAAGTGCGGTATGAGTTATAGCCTGGTAATGCAGAGATGTTCTCTAGAGCCTTGAACCAGGTCTCAGTCACTGCACAGATATCGATGCTCTCCATTTTAAGGAGTGCCTCAAGTGAGTGCATTTTGAGATTTAGAATTCTAGCATTGAGTAGCATTACCCTCAGTTTTTGCTTGCCTCTTCCTGTTACTGTGGTGAATTTATCATTTGAACCTTGCCTAAAAAAGGCACTATAGGGGTGGCAAGACCCTTAGCCAGTATTGTGGAATCCCAGGGGCGACAGGTGCAGGCCATCTCTGGCAAAGCATCGTGGTCTGTTGACCATGTCGACAGATACTGGATCCCCTTAATATGACACCAGAAGTTTAGACAATTGTTGAAGTCAGTCATTTTGTCCGTGTACTGCCGTATCATTCTGGGCAATGGCAGGATGCTACTCAGGGCTAGGGTCATACCTGCCTGGGCTACAAGATTGGAGAGCTCTTCCATGTCTCTTTTCATGTAGTCCAGGGAGGTACATCTCAGGTTGTTCACACCAACATGGACAATGACAGACTCATATTTGTACTTGTTGTGAAGTGACCTGAGTGCATGGGTTATGTGGCAGATCCTGGCACCCGACAGGCAGCTTACAGTAACCTTCTCCTTGTTTAGCCTAGTGACGGGGACATCAGTGTGCCTGACTTATAGAGTCATCTATGACTAGTGTATTGGGGATGTTGGTTTGCCATATGGGCTGTGGTTTATTGGCACACTGAGTCTGTGGGCCTTGTCTCATTTGGGTAGTGTTGGAGGGTGGAGGTTGCTTGCATTTCTGCTTTGTGGGTTTCTGTTGCTTGAGCAGATTATTATTGAGAGCCTCTGGGAATGTTTTTGTGTTTTTTTGTGTGGATTTTGGTGGTGTAGGTTTAGTGTCCTTGTGGGCCATTTTAAACCTAGACAATTTCCCTTTTGGTGCTTGGATTAACATATTCTGTTTGGTGTCATTAGTGGCCTTACCCATCCCATGCCCATGTCTGGATGACTTCCCATCCACATAAAAGTACTCCCTGAGTAGCATCCTGCCCTCACCAAGAATGATGCCACAGTATAAAGAAAAAATTATCAGTTTCAACAATTGGCTAAGTTTCTGGTGTCATTCAAAGGGGATCCATTATCTGTCCACCTGGAATGACATGCTCGAGAAGCCACGTTGCTTTGCAAGAGATGGCTTGCACCTGTCACCGTTAGGCTTTCGAATACTGGCCAATGCTTTTGCCACCCCCATAGTGCCTTTTTTAGGCAAGGCTCAAAAGATAAACCCACCACCGTAAATAGCTCAAGTAACCAAAAACGGAGAGTAATGCACAAGTCTAAACCTCAAAATGCATGCACTCGAGGCACTCCTCAGTATGGAGAACATAGATATCTATGCAGTAACAGAAACATGGTTTAAGGCCCCAGAGAGAGCACCCTGGCACTACCAGGCTATAACTTATACCATACTTTTCGGCCACAGAACCCGGACCGAAACACAAAAGGTGGGGGTGTATCCATATTCATCAAGGATACCCACACCTCCAGGTTAGTGGCACAGCACAATGCCTCAGAGATCATCCCTGTGCAAATAAAAATGGGCAAAACTGCAATTCAAATTGTAGCTTGCTACAGACCACCCACCATGACCCAGGACCCCCATTCCGCATTTCTGGAGACACTGGAAAATATGAAGGTCCTACCAAATGCCCTAATATTGGGTGATTTCAGTTACCTAGACATTAACTGGGAGAACTACTCAAGTACTAACTCCCTTGCCCAACACTTCCTAGAATTTATAAACTCGAACGCCCTGGATCAATTCGTCAGCACCCCCACCAGAGGTGACAACATATTGGACCTGGTTATCACCAACATGGTTGACCAGTGTTCTACACCAGAGGTCACCCCCTCACTGGTTAGATCAAACCATAGACTAATCACTCTGGATATCCACATTTCGCCCCCAACCCCAATCAAGGAAACCATCGTGAAAAACTTTTCAAAAGCAAACTTCACGTTACTTAAGACCGAGGTGGAACGGTTCACAACCCCCATGCTAAAGGACAATGCTGTCCAAGCTGCTGAATCCCATACAAAGACACTCTATGAGCACCTGCAAGAATGCGTGGATCTTGCTATCCCAAGCAAAACCAAGACTCACTCCTCCAAGAAAAGGAAACCAGTCTGGTGGACCCCTGCCATAAACAAGCTATACAATAGAAGGAGGAAACTAGTACAGAAAAGAGTAAAATCCCAAGAAGGAAAGACATCCCTGAGCAGTATCAGCAAGAAACTACGATCAATCATAAAATCATCCAAGGCTAGCTTCAAAAGAAAAATTGCCAGGGACTCCAAAGGTAACCACAAAGTATTCTTTAGCTGTGTTAAGAACCTACGTGGAAACTCTCAGATCTGCTCTGAGTTAGTGCAGAATGGCACAAAATACACTGAACCGACTGATATTGCCAACATTCTGGCAGACAGGTTTAGTGCAAACTTCACCCCCTAAAGGACCCATATCCATACCAGAAGAAGAGCCCTGGCAATCACTGACACATAGGTTAAAACAGCCCTATCCAAAGCCAAAAATACAGCTTCAGTGGGAATGGACGGTGTCCCAGGCTGTGTCTTATATGAGCTCCAAAATGAATTAACCCCTCACTTAAACACACTGTTCAAACTCAGCCTCTCTACAGGCTACGTACCCATAGAGTGGTGCACAGCAACAGTTATCCCACTCCACAAAGGTGGAGCCACAACGGACCCTGGGAACTGTCGCCCTATAAGCCTGACTACAATTAAAAATAAAAAAAAATTAAGTAGTTGTAATGTTTTGAACTTTAAATTTGTGGGTGTTGGTAAATTTAAGAAAAAAAAGAAACATTTTATTTTATTGCAGTGGTCAGCACTTTTTAGATATGTTTATTTGGTTGTTTAGTTGTTGTTGTTGTGTCTTTCGGCATATCCCGGTTAGGGGTCGCCACAGCCGAACTCCGGTCCGCTAATGTTTGGTAGTGGATTTTTATGTGCCGAGTTACCAGCCCTGATACACAACCTTCAACGAAGGCACGCCCATTCACGCATGCCTCCACACAGAAGACGCTCTAGCTGAGAATTGAACGCGACAACTTCTTGCTGTGAGGCCACAACACTACCGCAGCACCACTACCGCTTGTTTTGTTAAATAAAAGCTTCAGGCAACAAACACTGCATTTCATTTGCAGCCTAGGTTTACTTGCTAGTGGTGTAAAGAACTAAAACTTGTTGAACTTTGAATTTCGTATGCACTTTCTCTTTTGCTGTTCTCCCCTGTTCCAGGGGCTGCTTGCTATCTGCAACTCACTAATACACCAGCCTAGAACAGTCAATGGCAGTCAAGAAGATTCCCACTGAAATTAGTTTAATAATTGGCAGAAAACTGTGGGAATGGGTAAGGGGTTGATATGCTCAAGATGGGTCTATATTACATGATCAAAACCTTAGGTTATCAAACACCTAAAGGTCAATCACTAAATCGAATTCTGAAAATCGCAAATGGCCATTTCCACACAGGGAAGTAAGTCGTTTGGCCGTTATGCAGATTTTGCCCTTTTTACAATGTAGAGTGATCTCGGAGTTGGTATATTTAGTTGGGGGGTGAGGGGGGAACAGCCCCCCACTTGATTTCTGTCTCCAACTTTTTTTTTTTTATTTTGGCCAATGGCATTGCTTCCCTGTGTGGAAACAGCCATTCGTAGTTTTCAGAGTTCATTTAGTGATCATCCTTTAGGTATTCAATAACCTAAGGTTTCGATCATGTAATATACGCCCGCTCAGGATTATTGCAAGGGTGTGAGGAAGAACCAAAGCAAGGACAGTGGCCCGTATAACTGGAGAGGAAGATGTTGTTAAGAGTTAGAGCAAAGGATATGGCCTACAGTAAGTGGAATGAATGTGGGGGCGGTGGAAGAGGCACACTACAAGGACCTACAGTACGTGGAATGGATGGGGGAGGGGTGGAGGAAGCACACTACAAGGAGCCACAGTACGTGGAAAACAAGGACCTACATACAATATGAGGAATGGATGTGGGGGGGGCAGAAGAGGATGTACAGTACATGGAAACGGTGTGGGGAGTTGGAAGAAGCACATTACAAGGACCTTGAGTACGTGGAATGGATGGGGGGGGATGGAAAAGATAAACTACAAGAGTTCTTGCAAAAAGTTAACCAAGGTAGTGAAGACAGTAAATGGCAAAGCTGAAAGGGAATTGGCAGCATTGTGGTGCAGGGGGACTAAAGCCTTTAATGTGTCCCAGATGACCGGAGTCTGATTAGCAGCATTAGTGCTGGAGGGGCCACACGAAGGAAGGGAGTGAGCGGCCAACCTCAGCTCACTCTTCCTGGTGGAGGGCAGTCTAGGATTGCTGTAGTAGTGATGTTAAGAGCCTGGCAAGCTCTGTGCTGCAGGTGGCATGCAGCTTGGTCCTGAGGTTGTGGAAATGTGCATGCACCTCCCAAAAAGAGCAATTGCGGAGCTTGCAAGGCTGCTGTTCGGGGGGGGGTTAGGGCCTACTCCTCAGCTACAGTATGATGCTTTTCCAGCATCTTTGATCTCCTCACTGGCCCCAGAATTTGGTTGAGTTAAGCCCAGAGGAGGCTATGGTAGGGTGAGACCAATAGATCCAGTGATTGAGAAGATGAACTGGTAGTAGATGATGATCAGCTCTGGGGAAGACAAAAGATTGAAAAGGATTTGTTAAAAGGGATTAAGAAGGAGGAAATGTCTCTTTTAGGTACCTAGCAAAAAGCAGAGACAGACCAGGTACTTTATAGAAAGTTGGGAAGAGACCACAGAAAGCTGGGGAAAATTAGAAATAGTCAATGAGTACTTTGCTTCAGTTTTCAGAAAGGAAAGGAAGAGGAGGATACCATCTCAGATGGGAGATAAGGCAGCTGGGCAGAACACTTGACAGACAGTGGAATAGAGAAGGAGGTGGTGCAGAGGAAATTGGCTAGGTGGATGAAGTAAAAGGATCCTAACTGGCTGCCATTCCGAATCCTCCAGAATCTGTGCAAGCATGCTATTAGCCCTCTTCAATAGAGATCTTTAATTTTTGGTAGTTACTTGCCAGTAAAGTGGTGCAAAGGACTAGAAAGCAGCCATCATGGTACCCCTATGCAAGATTTGCGAGCAGAGCTATGGGCCTGTAACCAGCACTGGCTGGAAGATCACTGTGAAAATCCTTATAAATAGAATTCCTAGAAGACAACAGGACAGTAAATGACATAGCTTCCTGAGCAGAAGGAACTATTATTCGTACCAGATCCAGTTTTGTGAATGGATTATAGATGAAGCTGATGAGAGTACTATGAGATGTGATCTACATGGATGCCAGCAAAGCCTCTTAAACAGTCCCACAAAGGAAGATGAGAGAACTACTGAAGCGGATGAGGTGGGAGGAAAAACTTCCAAACTGTACTGCTTCATGACTTAATGGTAGGACACAGTTCTGGTGATGGTAACAAGTTGAAAAGATAAAAAGGTGGCCAGTCCCAGGGTCTTGGTCAGCCTCTTCACTGATGATGCAGAGAGAAAGTGCAATAGTAGAAAATTTGCGAGTGGAAGTCTAAGGAAGGATTGGGATAGGCTAACCAAGTGGGCAGAAAAGTGGTAACTGAATTTCATTGCAAAAGAATTCAGCCATGTTGTAAAGTATAAGCTGGTGGGGGAGAGAGTGCGATTGCTGGGAGCAAGAAAAGACAAAAGTCTGGGGTGGTTCATCAGCAGCAGCAGAACAAGAGGGCAGTAGGACATTCACAATGTTGTGGTACATCATGAAGAGGAGTCTAGAACCAAAGAAGTAATACTTCTAATGTTTAGGGCCATGATCTGACACCCTTTGAAGAAGCATTCATAAGGCTGATGGACCGAAGTTCAGTGGAAAGACACCATAAAGATGTGCGTGATGGAGAGAGAGAGAATGCAATGGCTAGAAAGTATGGGAACTAGAAGACAGAGGGAGACATGCTGTTGGTTAATATGATAATGTCAGGAAGGTGTGAATGTGCCACAGTGAACAGACAGAAGAGAAGGTATAGATCACAGAGATAACTACTCCCTGGACCTCTGAATGTGCTTCTTCACAGAGAGTGTTGTGAACCTGTGAAATTAACTTTGGAATGTATGATGGAGTGAGAAGCTACAGAGACAGAGCTAGAGGGCATTGGACAGGTAGAGCAGTGCAGGTTTTAAGGCACTGAAGTGGCAGACGTAGGCTTAATTTCTCCCTCTCATTTCAAACTAACCTAATTACCTGCTGCTTTCAGTATGGCAGATTTTAGCTTTTTAGCAGTTAAAATCCATGTGACAACAGATTCCAACTTCCATAATGGTGACAGTGGGTCTTCTTGTCTTCCTTACGGAAAGTTAATATTTTCTCATTTTAATGATTCGGTGGAGAAGTTACTACAGTGACTTGTGTGTAACATTTAGACTGAATTAGTAATCATGGGAGATTTAAACATTGATTGGAAGCTGTCCTTTGACCATTTTTCCCACCCATAATTGTTTGGGTTGACAAAGCTAATTATGTTCCCTACCTAAACTGACAAAACCTTCGGCAGAGAATGCATAATTGTCCCCTGGCAAAAAAAGTTTATTTGCATGCTGTGAGGTTTTTCCTCGGAGCATAGACAAAAGTGTGTCAACTGTATTTTTTAAGTTTATATGTTGACATTAACAATGTCATCATTTTGCACTTTCATACATAATTTATATAATATGTATATATACCTAACACCCCCCCACACACACACACACACATATATATATATATATATATATATATATATATATATATATATATATATATATATATATATATATATAGTTAATACTCAAAACACATTTGACAGAAAAATTTGGGAGTAAAAGGAGGAGTGATCATTTCTGTAGTGCAAGTAAGTAGTAGAATACAGGAAAATGAATGTTTGACTGAAAAAGTTTAGTGATTATCTGCAAGTGTTTGTTGGTTATGTTTGAAGTAAGGGTTAAGTAAAGGGATAGATTTATTGGTTTTGTATGTTTGGTGTTGTGTGCATTCTTGTCCTCTAGAGTATCCCAACATGTTCCAGATGAAAATGTGTTACCACCCCATCCAGTCAACCAGACGGGTTTTAAAAGTTACTATGGAAGTACTATGATATGGAAGGCCATTGTATTGAAGAAGTGCGGAATCTGTTGGGTTAGGTCAGGGGTGTCCACACTTTTGGCTTGCCGGGAACGCGTTGAGTGAACTGAATTGTCTTGGGGCCGCATATAAAATATATCATAGTTAACTCTTTCACTGCCACGGGCAACCAAAGTCGACCTCCTGCTGTACTGTAGGTGCATTCGAACAATGAATAAATGTAAGAAATGCCTAATATTTGCCTTAAAATTCTAATTCTTAATCTAACAGTTAACTGTAACATCTTAGTTAGTTTTTTTAAACAAATAAACAGGTACGTAACCCTTCCATTTTTATGAGATCATACCTCTTAATTTTGCTGGTTTCTTAAATATGTTTTATGTCACATAGGGAAGAAGCTCTGACTGAAACACAGACAGCCTAGGTAGATTATCAGTCCAGGTGCTGGAGGAGCCAGTGATGTGGAAGAGGAATGATGAGGTAAAACGCTGCTCACTTTTTAGAGGGAGGAGGGAACAGAATGTGAGAACATGTTCAAGGGCACACCCAGGACACAAGACCTGGTGATGATGTCATAGCTAAGATAGTCATCAATCAAGCTGCTAGATGGCTGGGCATAATACAGGGTATATCACTGTATGAGGAGGTGGCTCCCCTGTGCAACCATGTGATGCATAGCATACAAGTATACCGGGGGTGAGTAGGGACACAAAGAAAAAAATCAGCTGGACAATTATTACTCCTGTGCATGCCCTGTCCTCTGTTTCAACTTGGATATTACTAGCCCCTTGGGCTGAGAAACCTTCTCATTTGATGTGACACACTCATTGCGGAGGCCATTCTTTGCAATCGTGATGTCTGCTCTAACATGCAGATTTGTTAGATAGTATGAAGACCAGAGTGATCAAGAGATCTGCATTGGTATTAATTTGTCTGAGCATAGTAAAGGGTATAAGTGTCATTATCATCTTTAAACCTCCAAATACTAACTGCTTTCTGTTGCCATTTCTACTTCCTGAACATACAGAATTGACTATAGTCCCAGAACATTTTCAAGGCATGGTACTGGAATAATTACCTATAATAAAACTCATAGACTATGCTCTCAGTTCCAAAGCAAAGGAAAAGTGAAGCTTGAATTTTAATTCTTAAACAAAATTAAATGACAAAGACATCTTAATGATAGGATTCTGAGATATACTTAGTAGTCCACCTGAAAATTATGAAATGAATATGAAAAAAAGACAGTAACCAATGTGTATGTGGTAATATTAGCAGTACCTAGTCATACAGGACCAAATTTCTGACTCTTGAAATTTTCTAACAAATTTCACAGGAAAATATGCCAGAAGTTTCACTCCAGAATGTACTTTCTATTGGTGACTTCAAATACAGAGAGACACACACAATTGTATCTTCATGTAGTGTGGGGTCACTGCTTAAGTCTAAATTTGGTAGGAAGAGCAAGCATAAATCCACCAATATAAAACTTCCTTAAGAAAAATAAGCTTGTTTTTTTATTTCTGAAGCAATATCATCATAAAATAGATATATTCTGATGTACTGCATTCCTCTGAGCAAAAGTCATACCACCAGCCATAATGGAAACTGTTTATAATGCAGCAACTGGATTTTAACGCATGCCAAATAATCAATATGTCAATCCTTTTGATTAGTAACAAAATTTGCAGGGAATTATAACATGGTATTCTGACAAAAAAAATACAGCCTTCTACACTTAGACTTCGTTAGCTGATTGCTACCCATTTGTTCCCCCATTCTTTGTGAGCTCGGAGGAGATACCAGACATTCTTCGAAAATCTGTACAGTACAACACTCTGTTTCTCTCATACACACACACACACACACACTCCTTATACTTTCACGCATACAAACATTTTGCTTTCATGCATGCACTCACTCACTCACTCTGCACTTACTTATTAATACAGTTAGGTGCTGTTCCTTTCAAAGGCAACAACGGCAAATCCATACACGAATCCCTCTTCAGCATGAACACACACTGATTCATCGGCACAAAATAACAGTGGTGGGAACACACAGATCCTACTTTGGCGCAAATAAAATAAAACGGGAAGGATGCTTTGGCACATGCGCACACCAACATTGCGGTTACAGGTCACTGGCATGAAAAGTAAACGAAAAAAGTGTTTTGGCACATGCGTTCACCTGAACTTGAGGGGATGTACAAAAGCTAAGATGTGGAAGTTAAAAGAATTTTCCAACCACCACAAAAATATGGTGGTCAGAGGAGTGTGTTCATCAAAGATTCATATTTAAGTAGAACATTATACAGTTAGCGGAAGTGATGCTAGATTTACTAAAGGAAATTGGGTAGCATTTCTTTGGTTCTATTCCTTGCTGGAGAATTTGAGTATCATGAGATGTGATAATGGCTTCCAGTTTCCAGTCATCAGCAAATGTACTTAGCCATAATCTATAATTTTTTGCTTAAGAAGTATATCCCAAAGAGGAAGGGACACAAGACAGAGCCCCATGGGACACTGTTACTGTTGCTTTTGTGTCCAGAGCACACACCTGTGACCTTAACTGTATGGATTGTGTCATATAGCCAGACAGTTACCTTTTCATGTGGATTTCATTTTTTCTCCTTAGAAGAACGGCTCCTGAAATACCAATGCTTGCTGCAGCAAATTGTCAAAAAAAAAGTGATCAGAATAAATAGGCTTGTATGAAGAAGAGGCCTAGTTTTGCAGACTTTAGCATAGCATATAGGGCAGTACTTGCTTGTCTTCAAGTGCAAGTCTTGAAAATGGCAGTACAAGTGAAAGACTGTAGTATGCTTATGTGCACTGTTTTACCTGTGTGTCTCTTCTACCTCTAAAGCTGTCAGAAGCTGATGATTTCAGAAATCAAAGTACAGGTATAAATCTGTGAAAGAACACAAAGCTGTAAAGCACTCATGGACTCTATAGGAAGTATATTTTGTGACCCAAATGTAAAAAAGAAAGCTACAAGGACATGGCACCTGGTCTGGTTTCCATAGCATACAGTGATGGTGTAAATGCCAAAGATGATTCAGTCTTTTTTCTGAAATATTTTTATGAAAAAAATTTTTAAAAAAGTATAACAACTGCGGTGGTGCAGTGGTTAGCATTGTCATCGCACAGCAAGAGGTTCTCCAGTTCGATTCTCGGCTGGAGTGCCTTCTGTGTGGAGTCTGCATGTCCTCCCCGCAGTCGAGTGAATTGAAAGATATGCAAGTAGGTGCGAGTGTGTGTAGGTGTGCCTTCTTTGAAGTTTGGGCACCGGGCTGGCAACTTGACACTGTAAAAATTCACTGCCAATCATTAGCAGACTGTGGCGACCCCTAAGTGAGAAAAGCCAAAAGATTTTTTTTATAACAACAATTCATAACAGAAAAAAGAGAGATACCATTCAAATTGAAAAACTTCATACCAGTAAAATAAAACTATTTACAAAGGTGTCTGTTTACACAAAAACAATTATCAGTCATTCAAAATGTATTTCTATTTCATATTGTGTTAGTCAAGTTTCAGAAGTATCTCTACTACTTTTGACCAGGAGTTGTAATACAAAGTGATTCTAGCAGTTCTCATCTTGATTGTAGGCATTTCCAGTTGAGAAACAGTAAGTGCAGTATTTTTAAATTTTTTAATCAATGGAGAAGTCTCACTCTTCCAGTTCACAGCAGTTACTTTAAGTGCTATAGCTAATAAAGTCCATAATAGTGAATATTTTGATCCGGGAACACATTTAAGTAATGGAATATTAAACAAGATCAAAGATTTAGTTAACTGAAATTTAGCATTAAAACAATTTGCAGAAAAAAAGTTCAGTTTTTCCCAAAATGTCTTAAGCAATTTACAAATATTGAACATATGCTGCCAATTTGCCTTCAGTTGGCCGATTCAGTCTTGTAAGCCGCTAATCAATAATATCATACACAACTGTAATTCTGGATTACTTTGTTTCAGTGCATGAGTATGCTAGTGGTTGCCCTTTCTTTGTTAATCTCTTGCTGTTACTACTGTTAGATGCCTGCTATGAATTTAGCGTAACCCATCCCATGTTAACTTCAGCACTGTTATTACGGCAGTGATTTTTCGAAAGTAGCTGAGTTGAACATGGCTGACTGGTGTGGTACCTTTCAGCAACATTAGAAATAACTATTTATCAGTCCTGGAAACTAATTGTTGTGTTTCTGTTGCATTGCCAGGCTATTTAAAATGAGGAGAAGTGGAAGTAAAGCTGCCAATCATTTACTTATAGTGTTGCTGATTTTTGGGTAAATGTACCCACAGCTGCACTGCTGTTTCTGACAGGCATGTGTTTGCATTCTGTCTCATAAGCAGGTTGCTCAGTTTATTCAGAAAGTTCATAACACTCAGACCAGAAACTATTTCTTGAGATGAAATTTATAGCACATTACCTGCAAATCAGTGCAACTGGCTCAATAGCTTTAAAGCTGTATAGCAATCTGCTATACAGCTTTAAAGCTATTGAGCCAGTAGCAAAGCTGGTAAAGAAGTGTGCTGAAACCAAGCAGAGGACTGGAAGGTGCCAGATAACTGTCAAAAGCCAGCAGGAAACATCATGAGAGCCATTAACTGCTTTACCCTTCCTCAGGAGTGTTAATCATAGAACAGTGCCCTTCCATGGGACTTCTCTTGTCATGCAATGCTTGCCAACTCCTCATACTTGAAGCACAGTACCTTTACTGTATGTATCAACTCTGCCAGATGACTGCATGCAGCTAACTGGCTGTGACACGCATGTAAGCTCGTATACTATTTACCTCATTACTGGTACTGCAGGAACTGGAAATGGTGTCACATTTCTACAAATACTTATCAAGATCTCAGAGATGCTGTGGTGTCTCACTGCTTTGGTGCTATGACGGAATAAGAAAGCTAAGAGATAATTTGTTTGCAGTTGTTGACATTTATTTATTTATTGCATTTGTTTACTGGGAAGGTCCACTGGGCCTAGATGAGCCCACTTTCAGTGGAGGCCCGGGGAGAAAAGCTCCACATACAAATTACAAGTGATGCACATACAATAGAAAAATACAGAAATACAAGTACAGTTACATAAAGAGCTAGAAGGCAGTACAGTAACATTCATGGGCATGCGTTTAAAATAAATATGGCATAAAAGCACATATATCATATATCAATAGGTATTAAGCACAGTAGCTTGGATATGAGTGGAATGGTTCATAGTAGAGATGACAGGGAGGATAGGTGCAGCAGTGGTAGTAATGTTGAGGGATAGAGAGTAAAAGGGAAGTGTAGGGTATGGTAAGTAAGTAAGGAAAAAAAGGTAGGGTAGATGAAGTACCCACTGGCTGGAAAGAGGTGGGGTAGAGTGGGAGTAGCAGTGCTTGAGAGAATTATTTTGGCAAGGACATAGCCAGCCAGAAGAGAGATGTTGTCCAAGAGACTTTTTGAAGAGTGCAAGGTAACTGATGGAGGTGATTGTAGATGGGAGGGTATCCAAAGTTTGGAAACAGTAAAGGAAAAGAGCTGTAAGTTGGGGTTTGTCCACTTTGAGCAGTGTATCATTTTCTGATCTAAGAGGCCTGTTTGGGTGGTACAAGGACAGCAGGCAGGAAAGAGAAGGGCATGTTGTGGGTTTGTATGTAATTTTGTATGCAGTAGTTAAGTGTAGGTAATTGAGTCAGTGTGGTAATTCTAACCAGTTTAGTTGTAAAGAGTAACAGTGGTGTGCTGAGAATCTTGCATTTGTTGCGAATCTAGCGACCTTATTGCAACATGATTCAAGCTTGGTTCTAAGAGAAGACTGGATATTTGTGAGGATAGGGGCACCATACAGCAGGGATGGAAGTAGAAAGGCTGAGGCTAGAGCCTTTTTTGCAGTGGGGTTAAGGTAATAGCTGTGTCTGTAAAGGGTGCCCACTTTCTGATGTGTTTTTTTTAATGTTATTGAGAATGTAGAGATCAAATGTTAGGGATCAACCCTAACAGTTTGGTTCTAGAGACAACTTCAATGGTAGTATTGTTCAGGGAATGGACAGAGAATTTGGTCGTATTAAGGGAGTAGATTTTTTGGGAATGGGTTTAGTCTTGGGGTTGACAGCAAGGTGATTATTTGACATCAAGTTTTCAGTGGATGTAAAGGCATGTTGGGTTAGCAGTTGTAACTCAGAAAGGGATTTGGCAGTGCAGGTGATTGTAGAATCATCTGCATATTGGATTATGGTGCCATGAGTAAGAGAATTATGGAAGTTGATGATAAATATATTGAATAGGAGGCCCAATATGGATCCGTGGGGTACACCTATGGTGATGTTGAGGAAGGGAGAATAGTATTGCTGCCATTTTGTTGATTGATATCTACCAGAGAGATAGTTTGAGAACCAATTTAGGGTTGGGGTGTCACACCTAGATTGTTGAGTCTGGAGAGTAGAAGGAAGTGGGATATAGTATCAAAGGCTCTTGAAAGGTCGAGGAAGAGTGTGGAGACGAGACCAGCATCGCATGCTCGATTTACAGTATCCATAAAGGAGATGAGAGTTGTGTTGGTGCTATGGCCGGGCCTAAAGTCATGTTGGGTAAGGGTGAGAAGCTGGTTATTAACTAAGTGGTTAAGAAGTTGAGTATGGACTTTTTTTCTAAGATTTTGGCAATGGGGGAGAGGATAACAATAAGTCAGAAGTTGGAGATGTCAGAATTTTTGCCGCCTTTGCTGCCTTTGTGGAGAGGAATAATGTATGCCTTCTTCCAGATATTTGGTATGTGGGATTTCTGGATAGATCTACTGAGGGGTGTACTGATGGAGTAAGCGATGGAGCTTGCTGATAGTTATAGGAAATCACTAGGTAAGTTATCAAGAGCACTAGTGCAAGGTCTGAGTTTTAAAAGGAGCATCTTTATAGTGCATGTAGGAATAGGAGAGAAAGAAAACTAGGTCTAGAATGTGTTGATGGTTGGTCAGGTGGGAAGGTGATGGTCAACTTAGCAATAGTTTCAATGAAATATGAATTAAAGAGAGAGACTATATTGGGGGTTGGCCATGGTGGTGCAACATTGAATCCTCACAGCAAGAGGTTCTCCGGTTTGATTCTCGGCTGGGGTGCCTTCTGTGTGGAGTCTGTATGTCCTCCTTGTGGTCACGTGGGTTTTCTTTGGGTGCTCTGGTTTCCTCCCACATCCCAAAGACATGGATTAGGTGAATTGGTCACTCTAAATTGGCCCTAGGTGTGTGTGTGTGTGTGTGTGTGCCTTCTGTGGAAGGTTGGGCGCCAGGCTGGCAACTCGACACCGTAAAACTCCACTGCCAATCTTCAGCAGATGGATGATCCTCTGTGGTGACCCCTAACCGGGAAAAGATGAAGAAGAAGAGAGACTATATCGGAGGGTGTTTTATCAGGGTATGGGCATGGATTGTTGTTGGAGCCTGGGTGAATTTAGGGAATTGATTGCTCCCCAGAATGTCTGTGGGTTTAATTTATGCCTGTCCTGTAGTCCATGGAAGTATTCGTTTTTGTTTTTAGTGACTTGTTTAGCCTGATTACATAGTTTATATTGGTTCATATAACCCATGTGGTTCTGTCCTTGAGCCAGTTTGCAGCCCATCTAGTGACATAGGGTTTATATTCCTTTCCATAGCTTTGCAGACCAAGCTAGTCAGGCTTATGGGTCCCATTGCTGAGTTTTTTTTTTGGAGAGGGCGGGGCCTACCTGAGCATTCCATTTTGAGTTTATAAATTCTAGGAACCTTGTTAGTTGCACTCGGCTTGATGCTGGCTGTCTGCTGTGCCACCAATCTGGGGTTGGTGGATCTTATTGATACCCCCTCCTTTGTGGTTCGGGTCCAATGGGTAAATGTAAAATGTGGGAGGTATAACCTGGGTGGGTGCTGGTGGGGGTGCGGAGCCTTGAACCAGGTTTCTGTTACTGCACAGACTCAAATGTCTCCATAAGGAGAGTAGAGGGAGTGCATTGCAGTCATTGGTTTAGACTTCTGGCGCTGAGTAGCATAGCATCTTTTAGTCTATATCCTTGTGATACCTATGGAGGTGGGTTGTTTTTGAGCCCTTGCCAAAAAGGCACTATGGGGGGGCAAGAAGCTTTGCCAATATCCCAAAGCCCAGGGGGGAGGGTGCAAGCCGCTCCTAGCAAAAAGCATCGTGGCTTGTCGAGCAATATTGAGCAAGGTCACCTGGGTTTTTATATTTATGCCAGGCTTTCCAAGCTTTGTTTCTAGTGGATATGATTTGCTTTGAGGATTTGGTGAGCCAGCTGGCATGATTAGTCTTGACTCTTCAGTCAAGGTGGGGCTACACTATCTAAAATTCTGAATTAAAGAATTCAATTGCATTGTCAAGGGGGGTGGTTTTTAATGGTGCCCATTTGGCATGCTGTAAAATGTCATTAAAGGTGTCTGGTGAAAAGTGGGATAGGTCTCTAGTTTGTTTTAGTTGGTGATTACTTACAGTTGAGGTGGTTTTACGTATAGCAAGGCTGTTAAGTGATCGCTGATGCTATTTGGTAGTGTCCCAGAGGTGGAAATCTTTCTGGGGTCAGACACAAGGATCCAATCCAGGAATTAGCCTTGGTTATTTTTGTTATTGGGCCTTGTTATATCAGTGACTAGCTAGGTGTAGTTAAATAGGTTAATGTTAGTTGGGAGGTTTTGGATGATAGTTTTGTTTTGAATATTCTTAGATGACCAGGCGAGAATTTCCTCTAGTAATGGAATATTGTTACCTGGGGGTATGTATAACACTATGATACAGAGACTTTTGTAGTTATTTAGCTTTAGGAGGGTTACTAAAAGTTCTGCTGTGGAAAATTGTGAAATAGTTTTTTTTGTAAATGGGACTATGGTGTAGAGACTTGGGTATATCAAGGCAATGCCTCCACCTTTTCTATGTGGCCTGTCATTTCTATGGCATGTATAGTTGGGGGGTAGAAATTCTGTGTCTCTGATATGTGGTTTAAGCCAGGTGTTAGTTATGGCAGTGAAGTCAGGTTTATTTTGGTGTAACCATGTATGGAAATGAGGAATTTTATTTCTAATGCTTTGTAGATTGATAGTAAAGTTCAGGGATTTTATGGGTTTGGGTTGGTTGTGCAGGGCAGACCGTGGGCCTGGGTGTCTGTCACCACATTTTACTAAGTTAAAATGGGTGGTTTGGTTTACAGAGAGCAATTGTTTCTTAGTTTTGTGGTGGTAGTCCAGTTTAGAGTAACTATGATAGACATTTAAGTAGAAGGAGGACTTTTATTTTAGTTTGTAGAATTATGTCTGATGCATGTAAGGTGGAGCCTTTTGTGGAATAACTTGGGAGAGACTGCATATGTGTGGATGCTGTGCATGTTGGTTTGAGAGGAATATGGGTTGTGTGGTAGGATGTAAGGTGGATAGAGGTTTAGGGAGATAGTAAAGATTATGGTATTATAGTTGAGAGGCATTATGGTAGGGTGGAAGAAATGAGATAGGAGAGAAGTTTACAGGAATAGAAAAAGTGGTGTAGATATTTATAAGAGATATAAAGTGATATTTGTAAGGAAACGTGTATGTGGGGTGTGAGATGTGGCAGGGTATAGCAGTCAGTGGTTGACAAAGAGGTGTGAGAGGGAGCTGAGAAAGACAGGTTATAGGTATTCTATTTAGTAATGCTTAGTAGCAATGACAGGTTGGAGGAGGAGTAATAAAGGATGGGAGTATGAAGGAAAGTGGTCGGTGGGGGTGATAGGTTAAGGGAGGTGACTAGATTAAGGATGTGGTAGGTTGAGTTGAGTGGGTGGGTGGAGTAAAGCTAGGTAATTGGTGGAGTTTGTAGCTGGTTGCGTCAAGTTAGGTGTAGGTTTAAGGAAAGTGGGGTGGGTGGGAATTGGGGATAGGGGAGTGGAGTGATCGAATTCAGTGAATGGAGAAGGTTAAGCCAAGAAAGGCAAGAATCTGTACCACAAAAAAGCATCCAAAAACTTTGGGAAAAAAAACAGGGCTGAAAGGTTCTTTTTTGGGTTAATTGCAGATTATTTGAATTATTTGCAGGCAGAAATAAAACAAAGTAGAATGGAGAGGCTACTGATCTTGAAGAGGAGGGAGTTTTCTAAGGTTTAGTTTGATTAGCTGGGGACTTTAGAATGGGGAGGGCTGGCAGGATGCGAGCCGGTAAACTGTGCTTGCCACTAGTTACACAATGAAAACAGGTTAGGGTAGGTAGGTGAGGTTTTGTTTAACACATTTACAGAAATAGAGCTAGAGCAAATTCCTGCAATGTACTCTTTCTTGGTTGGATTTAAAGTGGTGTTAGACAGGTAGGGCTTTTTCTTCTATCCTGACCTTGAAGAGGAGGGAGTTTTTAAACTGTGCTTGCCACTAGTTACACAATTGCAGCAATCGCGGTAAAAACAGGTTATGCATAGGTTTAGGCTAGGTGAATTATGTACATACACATTTACAGAAATAGAGCTGAAGCAAATTCCTGCAATGTGCTCTTTCTTGGTTGGATTTAAAGTGGTGTTAGACAGGTAGGGCTGTTTCTTCTATCTTAGGGGACAACCATGAAGATGAAAAGCAAACTTTTACAGAAATAGAGCTGGAACAAATTCCTGCAATGCACTCTTTCTTGGTTGGATTTAAATACGATCTGAAAATCATGTCTGCACTGCTTCCTCTGTCAAAAAAAGAGTAGGGGAAGTTCTCTAATGCCCTGGACAAATCTCCCTAGAAGTACTAATACCACCTCAGGTTTACCCTGAAAAGATAAAAGGATAAATAAAAATAAGAGGCCAGGAAAAGATGCTTCTTTCATAGCTTGAAAGCCTAGGAGGAGTCCAGAAGAGACCTCACAGAGGAAAGACTGTCTGCTAATTTTGGTCTGTCAGTTGATGATGCTGAGGCTTAAGACTGTGGATTGTAGTTCCTGTGGTATGAGGTTTTAATCCCTCAGACCTCATTTGCCTACTGTATGACCCTGAGCATATTACTTAACCAGGCATTGCTTCCGGATTGTCCTTGAAAAAGGTGTGTGTGTTCAGTGGGCCTACCCAGTTAACAAATGGATATTATGGTTATTAATATTACTTTTCAGTCTTCTCTAACAGATATCTTATTTTCAGCTGGAATACCTTGATTTTCTTTATCAAGAATGTGTATTTTATTTGAGTGTCCTGCATTTGTTAATTTAAGTGGGCATCACAAACATTTTTGCTTTGTCATCCTTCATGTCTAGGAAAGTTCAAGCTCATTTGAAAACATACCACTGAGGTGCAAAGGATAGTCTTTGCTGACTGCTTATGTTTTGATCTGGCATCCTGTCCGTGCAATCTTCTGTGAAATATTTACTCTTTTTTTACAAGGTGTTTAACTTTTCCATCTATAAATTGAATATTCATCAGCTTGGTTTATGGGTCACGTTACTTCACAATGGTTGTATAATTCACTGTTACGTTATCAAGCCATTTTCTCTACATATGATGCAGCTGTGTACTGTGTCATTAACAACAGACCCCATCCAAAGGATTTAACACTAAACAAATTTCTGCATTGGATATGGCCAACATATTACAGCCCTATAATTTCATCTATTAACTTCATTATTTAGTTCTGGGCGGCCACGGTGGTGCAGTGGTTAGCATTGCCGCCTCACAGCAAGAGGTTCTCTCTGGGGTGCCTTCTGCATGTCCTCCTGTGGTCGGGTTTCCTCCGGGTGCTCCGGTTTCCTCCCACATCCCAAAGACATGCTGCAGGTGGATTGGACACTCTAAATTGGCCCTAGGTGTGCGTGTGAGTGTGCCTTCTGTGGAAGGTTGGGCGCCCGGCTGGCAACTCGACACCGTAAAACTCCACTGCCATTCAATGTGCGGACAGGTGATCCGCTGTGGCGACCCCTAACCCGGGATAAAGCCGAAAGAAGAAGAAGAAGAACTTCATTATTTAGTTCTGCATTGACAGCTTTCTGCCCAGTGGAATTTGTTTTGGTACACACAGTATGAAGATCTCCTGCCAGCAAGATCTGGGTACTGGAATGTTCCTTCAGATGGTTCTTCTGAAGATTGTACTGCACCTCTTTTCTAGGCTGTGTTGAAAGTAGAAACATCCCTCTTGCTACTGCTATTACCACCATTTCCTCAGCAAAACATATTATAAAGTAGAGTTTCACAAAGGCAAAAATCAGACCTGAACATGGAATTAAGAGTTGTTTTTGCTAAACATCCACACACAATAAACTCGAAACTTGAACACCAATACTACTTCAGTAAGCACGTTAAACTTTTCAAAAGATTAAAATGGTATCAAACTTACAAAACAGTACTATAATAATATATGCACAGTACTATCAGGAATACCTAACGCTGTTTTTTATTATAGTGTTCTATGCCTACTGTTTAGATGTACATTTTTTCTAGCTATACTGTAAGGAGGATGTGACTTACTAGACCACAATGAACTCTAACTGTAAAATAATCTGTCAGCCAGATTCATTAACACCTACACTAACTGTACACAATCTGTATTCAAGAACATCCCTACCATATTTTTTGTGCTTTCTAGTCACTCAGAAAGATTACATTATACATGCAGACTACACTTTGTGGTAATATTTATGAACCCCCCCTTGACATTTAAGGCTGTAAGAAAATCAGTAGAACAACTGAAATTAGGAGGAAGAAGGTGTGAACTATGCTTGTGTTGTCTGATCTCTCAGAATAGTGTACAGTAGGTTTTAATAAAAGCCTGAGTATATCTTTGTTCAAACTCAAAAATATAACCTTCCATGGGTCCATATCCAAAACGTGTGAACAATTTTATATATATGTAAAAACACACACACACCTCAGTGATTTAGTCTGAAAGATTTGATAAAACATTCCTAATGGAAAAAGACAATCTGTTTCTCCAGTTTTCCTGCATTTCCAAAAAAAAAATGTCCTAAGCTTTGTCTAAACATGAAAAAGTACGCTGGATTTTTCTCTTCCAAAATAGTAACATAGTTTTAAATTTCCATCCCTTCTCAAAGTAGGATACACTTTGTAATCAGAAACCATTCTCAGCTGCAAAATATTATATTCCTCTAACAGACAATAGGTGAAGAATATTAAAAAATAATTTTCATGAGGAAAAGCTTTGAGAATTTCACTGTATACTCCACGCTGGAAATTCACAGCGCTACAAATGGTAACAGTCTTTAACAAACATCCACCCCTCTCTCCTCAACTCAGTTTCATTTCCCAACATTCCAGAGAGGCATTAACTCTGAACAAAGTATACAAACAACTATGAAACGCAACAAAGAAGAGATTCACTATATTCAATAACCTTCAACAGGGCTCATACACACTAACCGAAGTAATGTGCATTTACCGCAAGGATGCAAAGCACCCACCCAAACCCACGTAGTTATAATGCTCAAGGTCACGTATTTTCTTAGTCCAAGCCAAGGATGAAATGCGTAATGCTACAGGTCAGTTACTGCAAGCAAGTCTAGTCGCTTGATGGTTAAAAATCTCCTATTTAATATCATATGCAAACAATATCAATAGCAAAGTGTGCAGCTCACTTCACAAAGACCCGTCTATGGAGTCAACTTCGGTTAACAGTGCTGGGCCATTGCATAAAAAGTCAAGTAAATGTAAGCTTGCAGACCAGAATGTAAATTAAAGGGGAGGTTTTAAAAAGATGCTTGATCTTCAGTAGAAGTGAAAATGTATTTCAAAATACTCTTGTAATGACTATTAAAACTTGTTAGCAAGTATGACAAATTAATGGAGCTTCATTTGTCATTGGCAGCAGCAAGCTGTAAAGACATGCGGTCTAGTCTTCCTGAATGCATCAAAGATGCCTTGCTAAAATGGTTTAAAAAGACCCACATTGCACAACTTCCATGCTTGCAAACATTTCCGAATGTCTGGTTATAGAGCTGGCCTGTCCAGATGGAAGCACTCAGTGGTTTCCTTGAAAGCTTAAAAAATGCCAAAGTTTCATATTCAAGACTACACAAGAGGCTGCCAATGTAGAACAGAACCGTCTTTCCCCACTTACCAAGTAACATGGATGGCTACTGGTCTGACAATGTCTTAAACATGGACAAAAATAACACCTTTTACATTTACCAGATGGTACCTGAAGTGCCACAGTGAAAAGAATCAAACAGCCTGACAGCTGCAATTTGCTGCAATAAATCTGGCACTGAAGTGGTCAATGCTCTTGACAGGAAAACCACAAAACCTACACTGCTGAATGTTAAAAGTCTTCCAGTGACTGACAAGGTAAACAAACGTGAAGATATGAGGGGGAACACTGAAGACTGGGTTGCCACAAACTTTCTGCCTCCTAACACAACAAACATGCCTCAGCCTTGTAACCAAGGCATCTACAAACTGCAGCACAAAAATTGAGTTGTGCAGCAGTTCTGCATGCCATAAAACACAGATGGAATACACACTAAATGGAATGCAGCAAGACAGGCCAACATCACAAAGGTTCATAGGAAATAACCAGGCTAATGGTCCCGGGGCTTTTACAAGCCTAGCCGTGTTATACCAGTGTTCCCTAACTGACCTTGGTAAAATGGTCGTTATTTCCAGAGCAAGTCAATGATCAGCACCAACTGCACCTCTCCATAAGGGACATAGGTGCCATCCCCAGGGTGAATTTAAGGTCTTCCATCTAATTGTATAAGTTACACTTGAATAGGGTCATTAAGGAGATTGCTTTCATGTGAATTGGAAGTTTATTCCAGAGGAGCAGCAATCTCTGGGAGATATAGCTCTGTCTCCAGAATGTTCCGTTAATGTCCAAGCTATGTTCAGATCCCTGTAGTGAGTGACTCTTGTCTCATTTCATTTGCAGATGTGCAGCATTGCCATTAGGGTAGAGTCAGAGAATGCTCTGTAGGCCAGGCACAAGTTGCCTCTCAGCAGCCAGTACGATACAGAGTACAGTGACAGAGCTTTCAGTCTTTCCATGTAGCTCACGTTTTGGAGGCTCTGAATTTTCTTGGTGAAAAACCTCTGTGCTCTTTCCAGCTGCTGAAGGTGTCTGGTAAGGTACATGTAAAAGGAACCACTGTACTCTGTTAGTGGTCTAATGAGGTTCAAGTACAGAGGAGTTATAACATCCTTAGTCTTGGATGTGATGCCCTTACTTATGACATGCGCAACGTAGAAAGCTTTCCTCACGAGTGTGGACACATGGTGATTGAAGTTTAGATTGCTATCAACATGTGTTCCCAAATCTCTCACTACTGAGTTTGATCTTAGGCGGTTGCTGTCAGTATTGTAATTTGCAGGGACTTCCTCTTTGACAAAGGGTTAATAATGCACTTTTTTGCATTTAGTTTTAGTCCGTGGCTTTGGCAACATTCATTTGCCTGTGTTCAGCCCCTTTTGTAATATATCATCATCATCATTTAGGTACTCCGTGATTACGTACAGTTTGCAATCATCAGCCAACTTGGTAAGCCACAGGCCATCTACTTTCGCCTGGACTTCCAAGAAACAGATTCACCAGCTGTAAACTGATTCATCAGAGGTATCTCAGGATATAGTTGATGCAGTTTAAATTTCCAGGTCCTTGTAAATTGTTTACTACCATAAGTGAGTTAGTAACAGTGCAGTACTGACAAAAACAAACCTTTACTGATGTTGACAAATGAGGGAGTGGTCTGTAATCTTGGAAGGTACTTTCACCTTTGAGCACCATTTTTAGAGCTAAAGATAAACTGTAGAAATTACATCATCAGTGCTTTGGAGGGCACAGGAGAATGTTCTGTCGATGGCATGAATGAAACTGTCATCATAGACACTTTCCTAGTTTAATTTGTCCAGTGTGTGACTACTTTCAAAACTGTACATCTTTTTAATGACAATGAGACAGATGTCTAGGATGATGTTTCCTTGGCTAGTGAGACATGTCCTGCATGGCTGACTAGGAAGTGAGAGTCAGCACTTTATTTGGATCTTGCACAGATTTGTTGCAAATTTCTAGGATGCGGACACTTGTCAGGGCAGCTGCTATGTATGCTGTATATTTAGTACAACGCACTTTAAATTTCCAGGTCCTTGTAAATTGTTTACTACCATAAGTGAGTTAGTAACAGTGCAGTACTGACAATAACAAATCTGTACTACATTTTTCAGTCAATATTACCCATCACTACATAACCATTTGCTGCATTCATTTTTACTATTAACTAATACAGGAACTGTTGCCAACTGATGTAGGTAGGCTGTTTTCCTGTTTATCACCTACCCCCCCCCCCCCCACACACACACACACACTGTATCTATGCAGAATTTGCTTAATTCACTAGGATATCCACTTCTGAGCCAGTTTAACTTTTCAGTTTAGTTGCAAGTTTTTGAGTATAGCAGTTCAGCTTAAGGGATGTTTTATGATGTCATATATGGTTCTGTTAATGCACACCTGTTCCCATGGTAAGTTCTAACCTGTAAGCTCAACTGGTGCCTTGTGCTGCTTTTGTTTTTTGATTGAGACTGTCCTTACTTTCCATAAATATTCAAAGCCTGTAACAGAACTCTATTTTTGTATCTCCCATTATTCCCCACATATCTTAACGTTATCTGAAACATGGCTAAAACCTCATATTTCAAACAAAGAAATTCTACCAGCAGGCTACAATGTCTTCCGTCATGACATAATGTCTAAAAAGGAAGTGGAGTTGCTATACTCTATTCTGAACAACTTAGCCTCTCCCCTATCCACCCAGCCCAACTATGTTCCACCCAGCTGAACTTTTAATTTGGAACTGTCACAAACTCCCCTCAAAAAAATTGCAATTGCTTCCATATATATCCCTCCAGGCAATAATATCTTGAATCTAGAAAGCATACTACCTTGGGCATCCCAAAGCATACCTTATGAAACTGCAATACTGGGCGATGTAAATATTGACTGGAAAATACAAAATACAGACTCCCCTGTCCATAGCATCAATCTCTTTGGATTTATCCAGCTCATTACTGGCCTCACTCACTTGAACAAACACACCAACACTGGGACAATCCTTGACTGGACATTTTCTAGTGACCCACACCTTTATCACAACCCCACCCCAACTTTACAGACCCCACCTTTATAAAGACTGGCGTAAACCACCTTCAACCTTACAAGTTTTAAATGAGACTCTCTTCTATACTATTGGTCTTGCTTACACAAACTTTCCCTTAATGATGCAGTACGGAAATTTAATAACATGTTGTTTGTCTTTCGGCTTTTCCCAGTTAGGGGTCGCCACAGTAGAACTGTGTAGGTAGTCTGCTAATGATTGGCAGTTGGTTTTCATGGTGTTGAGTTGCCAGCCCAACGCCCAAAAATGTAGTAACATCTTCTTAGATATTCTCAATTCACTGAGACCTCTTCGAAAAATCAGAATAAAATCTAACTACACCCCCATGGCTTTCTAAAGACACCCATTCCCTTATGCATCAGAGAGATTCTGCTTGGAAAACATGGCTTAAAACCAAATTCCTTACTCACCATCAAATTTTTAAAGAACTCAGGAACAAAACAAAAAAAAAAGAAAAAACATTGATAACGATAAGAAAAAACTTTATTATAAGGTCCAAACTACATGGCACTCAAATTCCAAAAACTTCTGGAGCACTATCAACTCAATCCTTCACACTGGATGCCCTCAAAATCCAAATCCTATTCCAAACAACTCAGCACAAGACACTGCCTCCCTCATAAACAGCTACTTCACTGATACAATCCACAAATTGACCAATACTAACCTAAATTCCAACACTACAATTCCACCCCTCCTACCCCAGAATCATACCCTTTTTACTTTTACACCTATTCCCTCCTCATATATTGAATCCCTCCTTCTAAAATTAAAACCAGGTTCTCCATCAACTGACAATTTATGCCCCTTCTCAAACTTGCAGCCAACTCAGTAGCCTATCCAGTTTCAATACTTATCAATATGTATTCATGAAGCCACTGTACCTGATATCTTGAAATCCTTCTATGTAATACCGCTACACAAAGGAGGCAACTCCACAGACCCATCTGACATTAGACCAATAGTTATACTCTCCCCCTCTCAAAAATCCTCGAAAAATGCTCCTCAAATTCCTTACCCAACAAAACCTATTTACACTCACTCGACATAGTTTCTGTCCAAACCATAATACACTACAGCCCTTTTGTCTCAGTCATATAATAGGAGAAGCTTGTAATAATAACAATCTGTTTTCATGTCTATTGTTAGACCTATCAAAAGCCTTTGACACGGCATCCCATTCTCAACTTCCAACCAAACTAGCCAACTTTATCCTCTCAGCCTCCACTCTTAAATAGTTCTCCAGCTACCTCTCAAATAGCCGGCAATCGTCCTACTCCCCCTCCCTTCCTGTACATACAGGTGTTCCACAAGGGTCCATCCTGGGGACCCCTTCTATTCAACATCTTCACCAATGACCTCTATACCTCTTACCAACGTTCTTCTCTTATTCAGTATGCTGATGACTTCACTCTCATTTTTCCTTCTAAAACTATATCTCAACTTCACTCTGTTACCCAAAAACATTTCCTGTCTGTTGAGCAGTGCCTCACAGAAAACCAGCTCATATTAAATCCCAAAGACTAAACTTTTTCTCCCAAACTCACTCTTGCATCTCAAAACTACCTTCACTATCTCATCCTTAAATACAACTATCATTAATACAGAATCACACACAAAACCACTTGGAGTGATAACAGATGATCAACTCAAATTTGACCTCCATGTCCAGCAATCCATTAAAAAAAAAACTAATAGGTTCATAGGTTCATACTAGGCTATCTGCCCTAGGGCATTTATAAGCCTAGCCAGAGTGTGTTTGGCTTTCGCCACCCATTTTAAATTAATTTTGCTATGCCCTTTTTTGAGGTTAGTATACTGTGCCTCTGTAACAGTGACACAGAAGTGATAAGGGGTAAACCTACGATCTCCCATCCACTCATCAAGATTCCTCTTGAAGAGAGTCAATGAGGGACTCTGCCTAACCTAGACTGGGATTTTATTCCAGAGTGAAGGGAGCCTCTGGGTTATGAATCTGTCCCTCCAGCATGTCCTATTTATTTCATTGCTGAGGTTCAAGTCTCTCAAGCGTGTAGCTCAATGGGATTTGGATTTTCTGAGGTGCAGCATGTCCATTAATTCCGGGTTGGACATGGCTTTATGCATCAGGCACAGATCGCCTCTGAGCAGGTGGTATGCCACTGAGTAGAGCTGGAGTTTCTTTAACCTGGCAGCATATGACATCTGTTTGAGCCCTTTGATCCTCTTGGTGAGGTACTTTTGGGGTCTTTCTAGTTGCTGCAGGTGTCTGGTAAGGTACATCCCAAAAGGGGCATTGTACTCAATTATGGGCCTGATGAGGGATGAGTAAAGAGGCACGATGACCTCCCCTGATCTAGATGTGAATCCCTTCATGATTAGGTGGGCTATATAAAATGTTTTTCTAACCACTTTGGTCACGTGGTTGTCAAATGAGAGATTGCTATCAACTTGGGTCCCCAGATCCGTAATTACTTCTTCCGTACTTAATGGATTACTACCTATGTGGTAATTTGTGGGCACTTTGTTTTTGCCAAAGGGGATGACTATACACTTTTTGGCGTTTAGCTTGAGGCCATGGCTCTGGCACCAGTTGTCTGTTTCTATGAGGCCCTTTTGGAGGATGCTTGTGTCGGCTGGAGAGTCGATTATGGCACCCAGTTTGCAGTCATCTGCGAACTTGGTCAGCCACAGTCCTTCCGTGTTGGCCTGTACCTCCGTGAAATATATACTGAACAAGAGAGGTCCCAGGACTGAGCCTTGTGGGACGCCACTTGTAACTGGTTTGGAGTCTGACATGGCTCCAGCAATTCTAATCATGTGGGTTCTGTCCTTGAGCCAGTTTGCAACCCATCTAGTGACATAGGGGTTTTTATTTAAGCTGGTGAGCTTATCTATAATGCCCGAGTGGGGTATTGTATCAAAGGCTTTTGCAAGGTCCAGGTAGGCTGTGAGGACCACCTTCTCCTCGTCAATGGCCTTGGGGACTGTTTCAAAGAAATCGACCAGGTTTCAGAGGCAGGATCTGCTCTTGACAAAGCCGAACTGGGTAGGATCCAGTGTCTGTAGGTCCCCAGTATCTTTATTTATGAGGTCCATGATGATCCTTTCCATAGCTTTGCAGACCAAGCTAGTCAGGCTTACGGGGTGATAGTTTCCAGGATCCATTGAGGCAGCACCTTTGTGGAGAGGGACCACTGTTGCTGTACGCCACTCTTTGGGTACATATCCTGTAGTAAGGCTGAGATGGAACAATAGTTTTATGTTTGGGTTTAGCCCTTCTTGGAGTTCATGTAGGACGCAGCCCGGGACACCGTCTGGTCCCATTGATGCTGTGTTTTTTGCTTTGGAGAGGGCGGCTCTTACCTGAGCATCTGAGATGTCAGGTGGGCAGCACTCTGCTGGGATAGATATTTACCCTTTTGGTGGGGAGGGGGGGGGAGTTTGCACTTAACCTATCAGCTAGGATGTTGACAATGTCTGTGGGTTTGGTGTATTTTTTGTCATTTTGGATTAATTCTGAGCATATCTGGGAATTCCCACCCAGGTTCCTAACATAACTAAAAAAAGCCTTGTGATTATCCTTAGTGTCCTGTGCAATTTTTCTCTTGAAGCTGGCCTTAGAAGGTTTTATGAGTGCCCATAGTTTTTTGCTAATACTGATCAGAGATGTCTTCCCTTTTTGGGATTTTGCTCTATCATGTAGTAGCTTTCTCCTTCTATTGTATAGTTTGTTTATGGCTAGGGTCCACCAGACAGGACGTCTGCCTTTGGAGGATTGGGTCTTGGTTTTATTTGGGATTGCATGATCCATGCATTCCTGAAGGTGTTCATAGAATGCGTTTATAAAGGATTATGCGGTCTGGGCCGTATTTTCCACAGGTCCGGGGGCTTTGAAGGATTCCACCTCGGTTTTGAGGAGTGTGAAATTTGCTTTAGAGAAGTTTTTCACTGCGGTTTTCTGGGCAGGGGTTGGGGTCGGGATGTGAATATCCAGTGAGATTAGTTTATGGTCTGATCTTACCAGTGAGGGATACACTTCTGGTCTGGAGCATAGTGTCCACATGTTGGTGATGATCAGGTCCAGTATGTTTTCCCCTCTTGTGGGAGTGGTAACAAGTTATTCCATAGCATTTGAGTTTAGGAACCTTTGGGCTAGGGTGTTGGAGCTAGAGTAATGCTCCCAGTCTATGTTTGGGTAGTTGAAGTCGCCCAATATAATGGTGTTTGGAGAGACCTTCATATTTTCTAGTGTTCTCAGGAAGGCCGAATGGGGTTTCCTCAGTTTGGGAGGGTGGTCTGCAGCAGGCTATAAACTGGAAGGCAGTTTTACCCACTGTTAGTTGCACATGGATAGTCTCTGATGCTTCGTGCTGTGCCACCAACCTGGAGGTGTGGGTATCTTTGACGAATATTGATACTCCCCCTCCTTTTGTGGTTCGGTCCAAGTTTTGGGGCCGAAAAGCATGGTATGAGGTATAACCTGGTGCTGGTGTGCTCTCAGGAGCCTTGAACCAGGTTTCTGTTACTGCACAGATATCGATGTTCTCCATGCTAAGGAGAGTTTCGAGTGCGTGCATCTTGAGGTTTAGACTTCTGGCGTTGAGTAGCATTACTCTTAGTTTCTTTTCCCTTGTGATACCTATGGAGGTGGGTTTGTCTTTTGAGACTTGCCTAAAAAAGGCACTATGAGGGTAGCAAGAGCCTTTGCCAATATCCGAAAGCCCACGGGTTGACAGGTGCAAGCCATCCCTAGCGAAGCATCGTGGCTTGTTGAGCATGTCATCCCAGGCTGATAGGCATTGGATCCCCTTTGAATGACACCAGTACTTAAGCCATTTGTTGAAATTGATCATCTTATCTTCATATTGTAGCATCATTCTTGGAGAGAGTAAGATGCTACTCAAGGTCAGGGTCATACTGGCCTGGGCTACATGCTCAGAGAGCTCCTCTATGTCTCTTTTCATGTAGTCCAGGGAGGTACGTTTCAGGTCATTCACACCAGCATGGACAATGACTGAGTCATATTTGTACTTGCCTTGGAGTGACCTGAGTGCTTGTGTTATGTGGCGGATGCTAGCACCTGACAGGCAGCTCACCATGACCTTCTCCTTGTTCAACCTGGTGAGCGGGACGTCAGTGTGCCTGATGATAGAGTCACCTATTACAAGTGTATCAGGTGTGTTGTTTAGCCTTAAGGGCTGTGACTGTTCGGCACACTGGCTTTGTGAGCTATGTGTTGCACGTGTTTTGTTTTGGGGTAGCGGTTGCTTGGGTGTCTGCTTTGGAGGTCTCTGCTGCTTAGGCAGATTTTTATTTAGAGCCTCTGAGTATGTTTTTGTGTGTTTATGTGTTTGGTTTGCTGTCGTGGTGTGTCTATGTGAGACTGGAATTGTAGTGAGTGTGGTTTCCTTCTCCTCCTGACTGGTTACACCAGTACTGAGTTGAGAGAGCTTAGCCTCCAGTTTGGCTATATGGTTGCATCTCTCACATGTGTTGGAATTTGTTGGGAGGAGGAGAGGGTTGTCTGTGTACATGAGGCAGTTGTAACATTGCCTCAAGATTCCCAGATTCACCAGCCGGACCGGAGAGGAGATTGACAACTGACCTTTGGCATGCTAGAATAGTATTGGGAATTCCTTTATAATTGAAAAAAGGGGCCAATGGGGAACAAGGTACTCAAGGGGAGTTTGTGAGGATGTAGTGCTTTTAATTTTTTAGTGCTGACTTATATAATTGCTTTAGTGAGCAAGTGCTAGGTAACTTAAATGCAATGTGTTACAGGCAATTTAAATGCAAAAACGACAAACAGTAACTTTCAAGTGAAACAAGGAAATAAGTACAGTAAGCAGTGCAGATATCACTAAGGATCCACAGAAGCACTGAAAAGCCGTGTTTTAGGTGGAATTAGCATTTCAGGGAAATAACAAGCAAACAAACAACAAGCATATAAACAAAGCTAACTTCAGCAGGCCTGGATCTAGTTTATGCTACAGCAAAGAAGGTGTACCAATTTCAGTAAGAAGCAGTTCAAATATGCAGGCACTGTAAGCCTTTAACCAGAAATTCCCAGCTCAGAAGGGCCGAGTCAGCCTCTCCTCCCACAAGAGTGCAGACCACGAACCCTCTTAATGTAAAATAACTGGCCTGAAGCCCAAGTGCTTAAACCAGAATTAATACACTTTTAGAATAACAGAGACTGAGCCCTCAATCAGCAGTTCCCAAGTTAGAAGGATGTAAGCTACCTGTTCTGCCACTACAGTGCAGACCACAAACCTTCTTAATGTAAAACAACTGGTCTGAAGCCCAAGTGCTTAAACTAAAAGGCTTAGAATGAGTTACATCAAGCAGTAATAAATACAATTGAGTACTTTTAAGATGCCGCAAAAGGAAGAAACACAAATACAGTAAAAGCAGATAACATTTTTTTTTTTTTTTGAGTGAGGAAATGAGATGGGCCCAGGAGGAGTATCCAAGTGCAAATTTACAAGAGGGGCGGGCAGTTTCAAAGCCACCAAGATTAACAGACCTACTGAAAAAACAGAGTCACAACTTCCAGCTAGATATTGCTCAATGCCACACAAATTAATTTAAATCGTGTATTATTTGAAAAAAGTGCAGATAAAAATTTACTTAACTTCACTTATGCGTTCAGTTGATTGCATGCAGGTCTTAGCTGGCCAAAGCTTAAAGTTTAAACAAAAAATAATTCACTGTACCACTTGTATAAGACAGAAACTGAATAACAATGAAGTAAACTACCCCCACTTATCACTGGCTATGCAGGTTTTTTAACAAGCCTTAACTGAAAAACTTCCAGCTAGATATTGCTCAATGCAACACAAACAATTTAATTTAAATTGTGTATTACTTGAAAAAAGTGCAGATAAAAATTTACTTAACTTCACTTATGCATTCAGTTGATTGCATGCAGGTCTTAGCTGGCCAAAGCTCACAGTTTAAACTCAAAAATTGAAAAAAAAAAGTAATCAAAAACTGGGTCTTCTCTATAGGAACAAAAAATTCCTAACCCAATTCTAGACCATCTTTAGCTGAAGCCTACTTACTATCTAGCCTTCTGTACACTGCCCTAATTCTCACAAGCCTTCAAACTTCACTAATACCAAAGATGGAACAGTCCTACAATAAAATTGCAAAATTCACTGCTTATCACATTCCTCTCACCACTGCATAGCTCTAACGAACCTACAATGGCTTGAATTTCCCCATCAGCTGCAACTCTCACAACTTCATATAACTCACTTCCTTCTCAACAAATCCTCTGCATGCCCCTCTCTATCTAATCTTATATCTCGCTATACCCCATCTCATCCTGTACTCAGCACAGACCAACATCTTCTTCATATCTATAAACCCAATAAAACTATTGGGCATGTATTATATGAAAACTTGGTAGCCCACTTTTGGGTCGAACTTCCCCTCAATATAAGAAGCACTACACACACTAACAATTTCCAAAAAGAACTTAAAAGCTATCTACCAAAATCATGACCCCACATAAACCCCTGTCATGACCCCACATAAACCCCCATCCCTTTCTGTCTACTTCCCATTTCTTACCTCTTTTAACCATACTTTCAAAAGTTTAAATTCTTAAATTGCGCTCTCTCCTTTTTCCTTGTATAACTAAATGTGTATAAAGTAAAAAACCCTCGAAATAGAACTTACCTTTTTTTTCCCCTACTACACATCCCTTACTAACAATATCGAATGTTTGAAACTTATTTTTCCTACCCCTACTACTTATACTTACTAACGCAGTAAATGAAGTTAATGCCAAACAGGACTATATCACTGAAAAGGAGTGAAAGTTTCTAGCAAAACTCTAAAGAATACATCATGACATTCAATTACAACCAACACTTAGATGGCAAATTCAAGCATAAGAATAAATACACACCAGCAGCTTCAAATGATGTGTGCTTATTCATGTGTGTAGATATCCGAGATGACAGTATATTTCTAGGACAAGGATACAAATGATTTGTGTTTCTGCTTTCACGCAAACTCAAAAGACATTTTAAATGTTTACTTCATTAATCTTAGTGAACAGAAGCAACATGCCAACTCCATATGGAAGTACAAGTAACAAGATGCACTGTTCCAATGATATGCCTGTTTACACTATGTATAGGAAACAATATATCATTCATTCTTTCACAGTTCTTAGGAAAAGTTTCATGAAATAATACTTGCACCTTGAGGTGTGTACTGCACCCTTGAATGCCACTCAACCCTTAAGGACCTGAATACAACCGATGAACCAATGGCACATTTTGCCCTATCAGCACATGGATTTATGTACAGAAAGTACCACTCCTTGGGAAAAAAATGTTTATTTTCCCTTCTAATATATAGCCAACTCAAGTTTTACATTCAAAACTCTTAAAAGAAATTAGATACCCAGAGCTTAGAAAAAAAGTAATATATAAATCAAACTTGGTTGGCTGGTACATTCTAATGATCATCCAGTTCTACTGATAGTCTCCAGCAATACAGAGTTACAACTCTGAGATAGTTTGGCATTTTTTATTAAAACGATCTCAGCAGGATATTTGGGCATTCAGTTATAAGCTGCAGTTAGCTTTTGCACTTGGGTGCAAATGTAAATGAAGCATTTTTAGCATACGGAGGCAAGTTCCCCTACATTTCCCACATGGAGAACTTTGCCAGCACATCCCTTATACATTACAGAATGGCAACATTTAACATAGCAGACTCATGGCTCATTTAGTGGCTATTGTGCAGCTGGTGTCCAGGAAATAAGCTTTAAATTTATGACCATGTATTGAACTGTCCAATCTTGTTTTGGAATTGGCTTAATGAAGTGCCCTGTTTGACTTCCAACCAGGCTTAGAGGATATATATATGTTACTTCAGTAGAAAGAAATAACCCATTTGGTTGGGTCTTAAACTTATGAGAGGTGAAAATTAAGTTCAGACTAGCATCCAAACTTCCATTATGCAAAGATCTAAAAATTTAAGATTGCCCATTGTCAATTTATAAAAAAAAAAAAAAAATACAGAGATTCGAAGAATCTAAATGTTTATCATATGGCAGATGAGTAACAAAGCAAATTGTTTTGGCGAATACATTATACTTTATTTTATATTTCTGTAGGGTAAAGAACTAATCAATACCAACCAATTTCAGGCTCAGCTCAGATTACAAAAATCAAACAAACAGTCTGTGTATGTAGCAAAATAGCAATACACAGATGCAATGATTTTTTTTCAAAACTTTGAGCCATAGTAACAGAATATTTTCTATAGTTAACACAGCAAAGTAGTATCTAAGGAGTAAAGGTCATTAGAACTAGAGAGAAAATGTGGATCTAGGTAAGACAAGCAAAGGGGATGGTGAGAAGAGTCAGGTCACAGTTCAGATTGATAGAAGGGGAGTAAAGAATGTACAGATTTACACTGCAAGAGGCTCCAACTGTATAAGAGTACTGTGTAAATGCCTACAAGTTGAATCCCTTCCAATTTTGATAAGTCATTTAATGAAAGGAGCAAAAACAGATCCATATTCAATTCCTGGATGAATTAAAGAAACAAATTAAGGTACCACAACTTCAGGCATCCTTAAACTTGCAGATTTTAATTAAAAAGAAAAAGCACAAAGCCTCTGACTTTACCAAAACAAAGTATGCATGAATAGTAAATGTTAAAGTCTTAGAAAAAATTGAATTGACCATTAGGCATTTTCAAGTTGGATTAATAGCTCACACTCAGGGAGAACCATGGGGGTAAAAAACATTTCCTGCAAGGGTAAAAGCAGTCACAAAGCTGTGGTTTTCTAGTAAACTGCAATGACAAAAAAGATGACCAAGGGCTGGTAAAGGATACGGATCATAAGGGCTAACCATTTTCTATGTTCCCTGCACAGTGCAGCACATAGCAGAACAATGCATCTTGACATTTTCGCTGTCATTTCACAGTTTCTTGTAATTTTTTTGTGAATATTTCGAATGCTTCAAATAGTTCACTTTTATGGACAAATAAATACTGATTTTTACTTCATATCCTAAAAATATTTTTTGATCTGATATACTCAGTGTTTGCCTCCTTTAACAAAATGGAATATGTATATGCTTGTTATGAACTGATTTCAATAATTAATTACTTGCAACTCATAGTCTAATGGGTGAAAAAAAAAACAACAGGCATGCAATGGAATAATAATAATAATACTTTTCGAAACAAAAAACATGGGTCGTATCTTCAGTTATTTCATGAAATGCAGCAAAACACTAGCTTGAGATCCTTATGCACACGGACCATGTTGTAGAAGAAGCCTCCAACAGGATACTACCCTACTACTGAAAAAAAATGTTTTTTTGGGAAGTACTTCAGTTTCTACATACCCCTACAGACCCCTTTCCCCAAAAAATAATAATTTTCCAACTGGGCACACCTCTGATGCTGCAGTATGAAAGTAAAATTCTACCCAGAGAAATTTGAACCCCAGTCTTCGAGGACATAGTCAAGACTTTATCCCTCTGTGCTGCACAGCTGATCTCAAGGAAGTTTTCCACTTGAAGTCATGAATATTTCACAACTTATTGCATACATAAACAGTGAATTATGTTCATGAGATGACAGAAGTCATAAGAAGAGTGTATAGAAAATCTGTTGACTTAGACTGACAAACTTGTGATTGTATATTTCATTTTGCAAACATGAGCATATAATTTTGATGTCAGTGTTTTACACTGATTTCTTTATAGAGGTGTTTTGCCACTGCTTCATAGGAGTATGCTATATAGTATTTATTTATTGACTGATTGATTGTTTGATTGACTGGGAAAGTCCACTAGGTTGTAGGACCCATTTTCAGTGGAGGCCCAGTGAGAAAAGTTACAAACAATACAGAGATTTTATATAACATCAGCTTAAATGGAATAGTCAAGATCATGTTTTAAATATTACAATAGAAGCAGAGTTACAGAAGGACTTAAAATTGCAGCAAAGGTACACAAAAAAACTTTCAGTCCAGTGATCTAATGTCTAAGTAATTCTATTTATACAGTCACAGAAGAAAAATTATAAATGCATAAGTTAAATTATATAGAAGAAAAAAATAGAGAAAGATAATACAGTAACAGAAGAAAAACTAGAGAAGAAGACAAGATACAAAAGTATTGGTTGAATGTTTTTAAGGTTGTAAAGTATTTGTTGGGTACAGTTGCCATAAACGTCTTTAAGGTGGTTTATAATCAGTATATGTTTGGTGGAATTCTTTGTGTACGAGAAAAAATGAGATCCGCTTTGTCAGCTTACTTTGCACTCATAATGTTTTCTTGCAGACTTTAATTTCAGCCAGTATAAGTTAACTGTTTTATTCTTTGTTGTAATTAAGTGGTATTCATATAGTGTTAATACAATTTTGATTTTTGTTTTGCAAAAACTGCTACAAATGTGATGCACAGAGTGGCGTCTAATTTCTGAGTTTGACCATGGACTTGGTGTATGGGTGAGTACAGAGAGGGCTTGCAAAAAAAAACTTACTATTGAGCTCTACCTTTGTAGAGCTTAATTTTAATTTGATTTAATAAGTATATTATTTGGGCATTACTATATTACTGTTTTATTGCTGCTATTTTCAGATCCCAGCTGAAATGCTTTTAGATACTTGAAAATATGATTTGAATAGTCCAGGAAAGTAAGCTTTCAGGCAGAATTAGAGAAGTTCTCAGTTTTGTTACTAATACACACGTTTAAGATTAGCACATAGAAGTAAGTCTAAATGATGAACTTCATTGTGTACATGATTTCAAATACCATTTACGTACTGTGTGAGTCTGAGTAAATCACTTAACTAAACCATGCTCCCAGGTTGCCTCTGAAAAGAGACTGTCCATAATGGGCTTTATCTGGTTAAAAATGGAAAAAAGTAAACAAATTAAATAAGTAAGAGTTCATTCGAATGCTATTTAAAATGATGACAAGGATGTTATCTGTTTATCATACTTTTTGAAAACTATCTTATAACTTTAATTATTTTCAGTGCTTCCTTACAGAAATTTTGCACTGTATATTGTGAAGAAGACAGCATCTTTTTGACATATATATCCTACTTATTATGCATACCTTACCTATGTTTTTTTTTTGGTAATTTGCAGATGATAGTCCCCCCATAGCCTGCACTATACAACAAAGTACTCTTTTGTGACGGATGTCCTTTTTCTTTTCTGGACAGAATACTGTATTTGTTAATATAATTATAGTACAAAATAAATACAACTGCGATTTCCTAAAAGTCAAAAACAGTTCAACCCTTGCACATTGAAAGGAAGTGCTTTATGTTATTCAGCCATGTCCTCAACAATAATGTTTGAAAATTGTTTTAGTGAGGCTGTGTAACCATTTTATTTACTACAAATATATAGGCACATAATTTTTTTTTTCCTCAACAGGGTGCCTCGCTTTCCACAAAAAAAATTCCTTTCCTGGTGTTCTCTCTAGCTGCTTCATTTTTTTCAAACTTAAGTCACTGATAACTGAAAACCTACCTATACCAGATTAAGAATACAGACCAAACTGAAGAGTCCCTCTTTGCTTCGAAGATACCAGCTGCTGGGTTTTCAGTCAGTTGTATGCTTTTCATTTTGCTGCTCAAAGAATGAGAGATGAGGACGGAATCATCACAGCTGGCATCCTGGGAATGTGAAGATGCTTGTCTGTAGGATAAAGAGGAAGTGAAACTTGGGAGTGTAACTAATGCATACAGGACACAGTCCTTGGGTATGGTCAAATTGAATTGCCAGATGGAGCCAGGAAGCACTTGAAATCCATAAGAAAAATGCAGTTGGCACGGTTATGATAAAACTGAGTTTAGGTTCTATAAAAATAAATATTTCACTGACAATTCTTTTTGAATTTGCCATAGACAAGACTGCAAAGAATTTTAAACGTATGTTTCCTATAAACTCAGTCCTCATGTGTGCAGCTTAAGAACTGTTTTTTTAAGTATTTACAAAAAGTTTTGTGAAAGTGGCGTATTTATCTTGCCGTTTGCTAATGTTTACAGGTAATGGAGTCACTTTTCCCCACATGGGCAAATGTCTATTAAGCTGTTTGAGAAAGGCTTGATGTTCCTTGGGAATCACCAAGTACTCTTTTCTTAATTTCTGGGATTTTGTTTTGCTTTAGAGTGAAATAAGAAACTTGCATGAATGATTTGCTTCCAGAAAATAGAGAGTTATCATTTTTTAATTGTTAAGGAAAATAAAATGTTTTAGTGTGGGAATACTCAGTGAAACTGGAAAGCTTTTAGGAAACCATACATTACAGCTAAAACATGGACTGTTAGGAAGAACAGGAACAAGTTAAATTGTGTCTTCCTTCTGTTTACTAATGTGGTATTGTCTTCAAAATAAAACCGAGCCCTTCCTGTGAGCCCTTTTTTTTTCGAATTCTGTTTATAGCAGTTTTTTTTTAATGTAGTCTTACTTTTAAGCTTTATTTACTGTCTAATAACCTTATTGACTTGAAAATTGGCCATCCTTTGCAACTGCACTTCTCTACTGCATATATGCAGAAACAACTGCTTCTGTTCAGGTTTTAGGAAGAATTCTAAAAATTATTTGAATGATATGGGGAAATGACCATCTCCCAGAACTCAGTATCATTTTTTTCTGTTAATCCCACCATTGTTGAACTTCCTTTGTCAAAGGTTTCCATCCTCAGTCAGGCTTGTCATTTATATTTGTACATATTAAAAATAGCTTTGCAGAATCCTAGAAAACTATATAAATTAACTCAAATTATTAGAACTTTTGAAATTTTCATTGTTTGCAAATTTGGGGTCACACCACTTTTACTCATCAAGAAAGACTAGCATTGTTAACAGCTGTATGCATTTCAGAGCACCCTCAGACACTTTACAGTTTTGTAGCATGGACTCCATCTCTTGCAGCAGGTAAGAGTCCCTTGTACACCTTTGCCTGTATATATACAACATATGAATATTCCCAGATACAAGTGATTGGTACACCTTCTTCTGTATGTACAGAAGTACCTCACAAAGAGGATTACTGGCCTCAAACAAATGCCCTACACTGACCGCCTCAAAAAACACCAGCTTTACTCCATAGCATATCATCTACTCCAAGGTGATCTCTGCCTAACATATAAAGTTATGTCAAACCCAGAGCTGTTAGACATGCTACACCTAAATAAATCCCAATCCCTCCAAGCTACATGCTCTAGGGACCTAAACCTTGTCACCACAATAAACAGGACACGCTGGAGGGATAGATTCCTGTCCCAGAGACTTCCTATACTCTGGAATAAGCTACCCATCTATGTCAAGCAAAGTTCTTCATTAGCACTCAAGAAAAATCTTGATGAGTGGATGGGAAATAGGAAATACACCCCAGGGATCACTTCCGTGTCTCTGCTGGACAGTGGCATAGGAAAATAACTTTCTTGTGTGGTATAAGCTATGGAAGCTTGCTGGCTAGGCTTACGTAGTCCCTCGGGCCGATAGCCTAGTACCTACCTATAAACCTATTTGTGCGTGTCATATGTACTACCATATACAAGTGCCTGGTACACCTTCCCCTGTATGTTGGGATCAGGTGTACTTCCAGATGTGTATGGCAAGAATTACTCCCATATACAAGTACCTGATGCATCTTCCTCTGTACATGTGCATCACATTTGTGTACTCCGAGATAAGTTTGCCCAGTACACCCTCCCATGTGTGTGATGTGTACTCCAAGATATGAGTGCCTGGTACACCTTTTGTTGTGACTTGCATACTACAAGACACAAATGTCTGGTACACCTTCCTGTATATGTGTATGATGTATGCTACCAGATATGAGTGTCTGGTACACCTTCCCCCCTGTCCATGTACATCACATGCATACTTCCAGATATGTGTGCTTGGGGGAACCTGTCAGTTGAACAAAAGGACACTTACCTGACACCCAGATCAATGAGACCACATCACCGACAGATCAGATCTCTGACAGTGGTAAGTATAAGTAGCTCGGAATGGGATGTATTCCCATTTCCGCAATAAAAAAGAAAAACAAACAGAAACATGTATATAGCGGGGGGCAAGCCCCCCCTGCACCCCCACTACTTAAATATACCAACTCTGAGAATGTACTACATTGTGGAAACTGGAATACATCTCGTTCTGCACTTATACATACCATTGTCGGAGATCTGATGCCGATGTGGTCTCATTGTTCTGGGTGTCGGGTAAGTGTTCTTTCATTCAACTGATAGGTCCCGTGCCTTCTCCTGTGTGTGTGTGTGTGTGTGTGTGTGTGTGTGTGTGTGTGTGTGTGTGTGTGTGTGTGTGCATGCGCGCTACCAGAAAATAGTGCCCGGTACATCTTCTCCTGCATCTGTGCATCACATGTCTGTACTCCCAGACATGTGTCTGGTACACCTTCCAACATGTGTGTGCGAGTGAAATGTGTACTCCCAGAAAAGAATGCATGGTACACCTTCACCTGTACAGATACATCACTTGCATGCTCCTAGATAAGACTGCTTGGACACTTTCCCCCGTGTGTGTGTCTTGCATGTGTACTCCCAGATATGAGTGCCTGGTACATCTTTGCCTGTATTTATGTATTTGACTTCCATACTCAAAGGTATCAGTATCTGGTACACGTGTGTGTGTGCATGTGTACTATTAGATACCTGGTTCACCTTCCCCAGTACACATGCATCATAAGAAAACTCCCAGATACAAGTGCTTGATATACCTTCCCCTGTACATATGTGTGTCATGTGTACTACCAGATTCAAGTGCTTGGTACCCCTTCCGTGTTGTGTGCTCCCAGATATGAATGCCTGGTATACCTCCCCTTATATGCGCACGTGTGTGTATGGTGTGTACTCCCAAGATAGGAATGCCTGGTATACCTTCCTCTTTGCATGTGCATAACACGTATACTCCCAAATACAAGTGCCCTGTATACTGTCTGCTGTGTGTGTGTGTGTGTGTAGGTATGTTCATAGGTGTGCACTAGGCTAATGACAGCTAGGTCCTTTTTAAGTCTAGCCATGCATCCAAAATCTCTGAAAAGTTTTGGTACCCTTGATAAGAGTAAGCATGGGCCTGGGAGATGAACCATTTACAGACTGCCTGTCTCCATTAGAGATATAGGTGCCAAACCAGGGATGAATTTTCTGTTCCCCATCCAATGGTGCAAGTTGCATTTGAGCTGGGTTAGGATGGGGAGCCTGCTACAGAGAAAGGGTAGTCTCTGTGATACATACCTGTCCCTCCAGCAGGACCTGTTTATGTTACAGGTAAGACTTAAGTCTTTAGAATGGGTAATTTTGGTACTTTTTTTTTTTTTTTGTGGATGTGGAGGAAGTCCATCAGGGTGGAGTCTAACAATGTCTTGCATGCCAGGCATAAATATTCCCTCAACAGTTTGTAGGAGACAGAATACAAGAACATGATTTTTGAGGCAGTCTGCACAAGAGATGTTGTTTACACCCTGTGCGCTCCATGGATTTAAACCATGTCTCAGTTATTGCAGAGATGTCGGCATTCTCTAGGGTGAGGAGTGCTTGTAGGGAGTTGTTTCTTGTTTAGATTCCTGGCATTTCATAGTACAACCATTAGATTTTCTTGGTTTTGATTTGGTATGACGGAAGTACTTTCAATTTGGCATCGCCTAAAAAGGCAATATGGGGGAGTACAATGGTTTAACTAATATTTGAAAGCTTAGAGGGAGAGAGATGCAGACCATCCCCGGCAATCTCTTTCCATGCTGACAGACACTACACCCCCTTAGAATGACATCAGAAATTAAGCCAGTTATTAAAGTCGTTCATTTTCTGTTTGTATATGGCATCATCCTTGGAGAAGGTAAAATGCTGCTAAATGCTAAGCTCATACTAGCCTGGGACACACATTCTGAGAAGTCTATGCTGTCTGTCTTCATATAGTGTAGGGATGTGCATCTCAGGTCATTTACACCCACATAGACTACAACTGAGTCATACTGGTACTTGTGATCCAGTGACCTGAGTGTGCACATAATGTGGCGGATCCTGGCCTCTTATAGGCAAGTGATTGTGACTTTATACTTACTAAGCCTGGTGGGAGGGTTATCAGTGTGCCTTCAATAACCAGAATGTTGGATTGTGTGGTGGCTTGCTTTGTGGGCTTAGAAGTAGAGACTTTGTGAGATTTGGCTGTGTGTGTTGATGTGGGCATTTTGAATGAGTGCATTCAGGGCTTTGTGTACTTTATCTAAGAGGTCTTTAGGAGGGTTACATTTAAGTGCCTCAGCTCATGTGGGTTTGCATGTCTGGTTTTGTACTGTGTGCGATGGGTGCAGGTTGTGTACTACTGACAACCTGATTGACATTAGGAGTGCTTTTTATATGAGAATGTTGCCTCCAGTGACATTGCGTAAATGCATCTCTCACATACCATATCAGTTTGTTAGAGAATTAGCTGGTTATCAGTAAACAAGCTAATTTCTACATTGCCTCAGGATGCACATATCCACTAAATTGGTAACTAAAATAGTGGGAATGTTCATACCCATGGCAACAGGCCTTTTTTTATTGATTAGTGTGGCTTAAAAGTAATGTAAGGAGTGTCTGGTTTGCAGCTCTGGAAGCAGTGCTTGTAATTGCAGATTAGTTGCTCTGTGTGCAACTAGGTTTTGGTGAAACTTCAAGGGTGCTTTTACAAGGAACAATGTCAACTTAAGATGCCTACATCTATACAGGGCAATATCAAACACTTGAGGATAAAACTACCAAAGTAGACCCTGGATGAAGTATTTTGGGAAATATTTTAAAATTAGGTTAAACAGCAGTGAATAAAGCAGTACTTACTGAAAAGAAAGAATTAGCTTTTTCAAAAATGATGAATAGTGGGGATTCACCTAATTGGCTACTACCACTATAACTTCACACTGCTTGGTTACAGTGCCCCTCTCACCAGAAGAAAAACAGTAGCACCAGTCCCAAGACGAGAAGCAGGTCAAAAGTTCTTTAGGCTTGTGGTAGACATTTCTTTATAGATGCCTTGAATAGCAACCCGAACAGTCACGAAGATCCCACACAGGACACTCACAACCCAGTCAAAGACTGTCAAGAATCAATGCTCACTGCTCTTTCTGTCACTAGGAGCAAAATATAAGCACATATTTCAAGCTGTCACCTATGAAGCAGTAATCAGGCTTTCTGATGATCAGGTATACCAAGGTGCTAAAAAAATGTATAAAGAGTAATAAAATAAAGCATCTAGGTGACACACTATATCACTTACAAACTTTATTTAACAAAAATAAGAACAAAAAGAGTAAGCGCTTTCACAACTTCACGTTGCTTCATCAGACAATAGTAATAAGAATCAACTCTGTTTAAATACATACACAATTTAAAAGCAATTAAATTTAAAGCAATATGCATTCAAAATTAAAGTCCAGTGAAACAGTTACATATAAAAGCAGTTAAATTGTTAGTTAAAAACCATGTTAAAACTTTGTTAAAAGCTTAAGAAGATATGGCAAAATGTTATATATAAAAAATTATAAAAAATGATATAAAAAAGTTATTTGTGGATATTGTTTATTTGTGTCTGAGATGTCTTGCTTTAAGAAAGGGAACTAATGAAGTGGTGCCATTTAGGCCTGGATACCTATTTGCACTCAATTTAATTATCCACTTCTGTTCAAGTTCTTCAGTGACATTTTCTATGTCCCCTCCCCTACTGGTCCTCTGTATATGCTGCAAAACAAAAAATTTTAATTCTCGTGGCCTGAGAATATTAAATATGCCCACATACGGAGATACCTATCTGGAATTACTTCGTAAGTGGCAAGAGCTGAATTTACAATTCAGCTCTAAATACATGAAACTGTTAATAGAATTTTTTTCACCTCTAGAGACTGAACTTAAGACAGAAATAGTTGCTCTAGAGTCTAAAATATCCGAGAATTTCCCAGTTGAAATGACTTTGAATAAAATGAGTCAGTTACATGAAAATATAACATCATATGAAAGGAGACTACAGAATACTAAGTTATCGAAACTTAACAGGGATAAATCGGACTTTACAAAAAAACAATGTATTTTCATGGCCTAGAGACTCTATAAGTAGATCGGTTCAAAAGAACTCTAATTCCATTGGTATGGCATCTAGTAGGACACAAGTTTCCATAACACATTCATCTACTTCCGGTCCTAGTTCCAGTAATTCAAACAATGTAACGGCATTGTTGCCTACACATGTGGACATGGAACACACCGAATCATTGGCTCAAGCTTCAGTATCAACTTCTTTTGCATCTGTTGTCAATGGGGAGAAGTCTACACTAAATAAGGGAACTAATCGGCTAATGGAGCGACAGTCTAATCTGAATAATACAGGTATGGTCTTTGGGACTAATAGACAAGAAGATTTTGATGAAGCTAGTGTTTTTTTAGAAAACTCCAAGCAAGGAAAGTTCTCGCTGAAAACAGCCCTGCCATTCAAAGCTCGAATGCAGGGAAGGTATCCAAAGTAAATCAAACAGACAGAACTGTGCATTACTCAAAAAAAAGGAGAATGTAATATTAGATTTGATTATAAATATTTCTTTGTTTACACTAAGTAACGAGCAGACTAGTCTGTTGAATAAAGGGTTATCGTTTATACCTGCCAGAAAAGCAGAGTTAACAGAAATGTTAAAAGACTTAAAACTGCTTGGTAGGAACCTGTCATTAAAATGCTTGTTTCCTAATAATTCTGAGACTGCGAATTTCACATATAAGCAACCTAGCACTTTTATACCTCCTACTCCATTAGGTGTTCAGAGATTTTTAGATATATGTGAGAATGCTTTTAGATATTTAAATGCTTTGGATTCAAGCAGTTATTTTTTTTCATAATTTAACACCAGAAGAATATAGAGCTTTATTTGAATTGAAAAATCTATATTCTTTAATTATAAAGCAAGCAGATAAGGGTGGTAGAATTGTTTTGTTAGATAAAGATCTATATGTTAAACAAATGCACACTTTATTGTTAGATACATGTACTTATCAACCTATAACCAAATTAGCTGTGAACGCTATTATTGATAAGGTTTCTTTTTTAGTATTTGATTTATTACTGGATTGATCGATGAACCCCTTTTTAAATATTTTACAGTGCACAAACCACTAGTACCAAGAATATATGGACTGCCTAAAATTCATAAGGATTTGCTTGCTCCACCTATGCGTCCTATTGTTTCAGGGGCAGGCTGGTGCACTGAACCCTTATCTATATTTGTAGAGGGTAATTTGCATGTTTTTTTAGATAATTGTTACACAGTTCTTAGGGATACCAAAATGTTTTTGCAACGGTTATATAACAGAATAGAAACTCTCGATAAGAATGAAGATTATGTGTTCCTTACACTTGATATTGAGTCTCTTTTCACTAGTATACCCAATTCATGGGGAGTAGAAAAAATAAGGGAGTTTCTGACAGCTGACAAGAGTCTTACAACTAATAAGATTCTTTTAATTTGTACTTTGCTAGAAATTATACTAGAGAATAATGTGGTTACCTTTCAGGAGCAGTTCTTCCTTCAACAAGTTGGCGTGGCTATGGGCACTTCGTGTGCCAATAGCTACGCCAACTTATCCCTGGTTTGTTGGGAAGAACAACATATTCTTTCTACTCAGAACCCATTTTTTGATCAGGTACTCTGGTATGTACGTTTCGTGGATGATGTTGTTATGTTATGGAGAGGCAATGGTACAGATATTACAAGATTTATTGACTATCTTCATAATACTACAGATTTTTTGAGATATTTGATACACATATTAATTTTCTTGATGTAAATGTTTCTAAAATTCAACTAAGACAAATTAAGACAAGCATTTATTATAAGCCCACTAGAAAAAATACATGCCTCCATAAAACTAGTATGCATCCTAGGCACATCCCTAGAAACGTACTAAAGGGGCAAGTGTATAGGACACTACGTCTACATAATAGATACCAAGATGCAACAGATGCTTTGGATAACCTCAAAACTGAGTTTTTAGAGAGGGGCTATTCGAGCACAGAAATTAATAATACAGTGTCTGATGCATGGAGTTTAAGACATACGAGATGCAAACCATATATGAATTCTGAAGACACTACTAGAAATATTACTGATAATGGTGCAACTCACAGTAATTTCAGAGTAGTGTTTCAGTTTGCGAGTAACATTAATCAGTATACAGATGTAGTTAAGAAAAATTGGCACTTATTACATGAAGTACCTGGTCTAATCTCATACATTGGTGATGTCCCAAAATTTAGTTTTAGGAATAATATATCATTAGAGCAACATTTCTGTAATAATGAGAGATCCTGTACAACTAATTTCTCCCGAAGACAAGGCACATTTCCATGCAGAACCTATAGTGCTTGCCAGTATATTTTTACTAAAAACAAGTACTGTCATCCTACTAGACATTTTACATTATATACTAAGCAATACTACGACTGTAGAAGCATGGATGTTGTTTATTTTAGTTTTTGCCTAATATGTTCAGTTTTTTATATAGGCAAAACACATAGGATGCTTAAGGAGAAGATCTTAGAACATATGAGGGACATAAACAACCAAAAACATTCTAATGCTTTAGCAAATCATATTATGAGTACAGATCATTCCCATTCATTTACATTTTTTTGCAGCATATACAGAGGACCAGTAGGGGAGGGGACATAGAAAATGTCACTGAAGAACTTCAACAGAAGTGGATAATTAAATTGAGTGCAGATAGGTATCCAGGCCTAAATGGCACCACTTAGTTCCCTTTCTTAAAGCAAGATGTCTCAGACACTAATAAACAATATCCACAAATAACTTTTTTATATAATTTTTTTATATATAACATTTTGCCATATCTTCTTAAGCTTTTAACAAAGTTTTAGCATGGTTTTTAACTAACAATTTAACTGCTTTTATATGTAACTGCTTTCACTGGACTCTAATTTTGAATGCATATTGCTTTAAATTTAATTGCTTTTAAATTGTGTATGTATTTAAACAGAGATGATTCTTATTACTATTGTCTGATGAAGCAACGTGAAGTTGTGAAAGCGCTTACTCTTTTTGTTCTTATTTTTGTTAAATAAAGTTTATAAGTGATGTAGTGTGTCACCTAGGTGCTTTATTTTATTACTCTTTCTGATGATCAGCAGTCTCCAGGAAATTATGTCCCTATGCTCTTTCTCTCTCCAGGATCGAAACAGAAGCACTAATCTGAAGATGACTAATGAGAGGCAAAATGTGTGCTCCCCAATACTTATTTAATTGGTCTTTGACCAGATGTTGCAGAGTTTAGAGGTAAGATGCAACACACGGGTTAATAGTCTAAGAGGTGCAGTGTGGCATTAAGTAGTCAGATATGAAAGGAGGAGTAACTCAGGCTTTAGCAATCCAAGTGGAAAGCTACTAATTTTAAAAGAGCAAAACAGATTTGGGGGCTAGATACTTAGTATTCTGGCTAGATGGAATACAGTAGGATGGCCAATAAATTTAAGTAGCTGAGGGAGAGTGAAATCACAAAATAAGTTTGTGATTATTGACAACAGCCAATGAAAGGGGAAAGAGAAGGAAATATATGATGAAGTTAACATAAGGGGTGGGAGAGACAGTTGAGTTTAAAAATGCAATAGGCAACAGGATGGGAGGCTGGGAAAAATGTAATTTCTGTGTGACTCACATAAGGCAGCTCTGGTGTTTTTCCTAGTTTAATATGCAGTTGAACACAGAATACAATTAAAACACAGTGTTATGAAAATGCACCACAATCTGCAAACCAGAAGGCGGCACTGAAGTAAAACAAATTACAAGAAAGCAATATAAGAAAACCAAACTAACCTTTCCCTTGCATACTCCCAGCTACAAGTGCTTGGTATGCCTTCCACTGTATGTGTATGTAATAGGCATACTTCCAGGTAGGACTGCCTGGTAAACCTCCCTCTGTATGTGTACATGACGTGTACACCCAGATAGGAATGCTTGGTACACTGTGTCTGTCAAGCACACTCCCAGATAGGAGTCTTTCCCTTTACATGTGCATGCCATGTGTACTGCCAGATATGAGTGACTTGTACACCATACTATGCACATGACATGTATACTCCCAGAATTGATGCCTGGTGTGCATCTCTTGTACTTGTGTGTGTCTTGTGTTCTATCAGATATGAGTGCCTGTTGTACCTTCTCCTATACATATACATGACATGTATACACCTCCCTTGTATCTTGTGTTCTCCCAGTTATGATTGCCTGGTACACCTTCCCCTGTATGTGCGTATGCTGCTGCACACAAGATGAAGGGGATCAAGTGAATGCAACGTAGCAGTGTCAGGCATACTTCCCTGACTCATGTAGTTTTCCGTCTGCATTTCTTTCTTAGCTACATGTTAGAGCTGCAGTAGAATGTGCCACCCCCCCCCCCTCCAGGATGGGAAAGTTAGTTTGAGCTATAAACTGCCACCACCCCAGGCAGCTCCTATGGCACCTATGTTACTAGCCAATCTTGGGTCATCTGTGTTGTGGTCAGGGCCTTATCTGTATGCTATGAAACCATATAATCAGTAGATTAATCAGGCTCCATGACAGAAGTGCAGTAGGGAATAACACTGAAAAGTGCCATGCCAGAACTTTGTGAAATCAGATAAACATTGAAAAATAAAAAAAAGTATACTTTATCCCCAATACTATGCACCACTGCTCATATAGATACCAACTCTGAGATTACTTTACCAGAGAGTAGCAGTACTTCAAGATAACTGCAGTCCTGTTCATAGTATACCTAACTACTTTGTGTTGTGATAATGCTTTTAAACATTGGTTGATATTACTTTAAATCCATACTGTGCGTCTGTAATCTTTAACTTTGTTCAGCTTCCCCATCAGGCACATTAATTAGTTCCTCATTTTGCAGCAACTTAGTGTGATCCTTGCAACTGAAATGATCTCCTTTGAATTTACTCCAGCCATTTGGTTTGAACTGCCAGGACAGTATTTTATCCTCAGGAGTGACCACACTGGTATTTTAAATGCAGGCATTGTTCCCCATAACATGCACCCATAGTTTTCTGTGAAGTATTATTGTTTAACTTTACTTTTCTTTTTATTTCTCCATGGCAGTACACAAGGAAGGTGTCCAGGTGTACATGCCACTCAGAACATGTTCATTTGTCCACACCCACACGTGGCATGTCTACTTGCTCTTCTGTCAGCCAACAGTAATGTAGTGTGGTATCTGTTGTCCTTTTCTTTCAGTGGTAGTCTTTACTGTGACAGTAAAAGTCCATGTTTATATGACATAACAGCAATGATTTGGATTCAAACTTTGTACAAGTTCAAGGAAGTGTTCTGTGTTTCCACCCCTGTACTGATGGTGGGTTTATCTTCTCTATCCATGGCAGTCTCTTCTATCCTAAGTAGATTTTTACCAGGTGTCACATCTTGCCAGTACTAAGCTAGGTCTGTTCCCAAAGCTACCCAGACTCTTAAGACATAATCTTTAGAGCAGTTCAAAAGAGAATCCAGAGGCACTTTCTGAGGAAGACCATGTGTAATTCATTAACAGCATGTAGTGCAGTCCTCACGTTTGCCAAGAGTAGAAATGTTTAACTGTACTTCACATGGGGTGATTCTTGTGTGGTTTTAATACTAGTTCAACAGCAAGTAAATGTGTCAGCTCTGTTATTTCCATGTTCATACTATTGGATCTTTGTAAAATAAAAGAAAAAGTTATTGACTCATTAATTGTAAGGACATTCTGTATGATGCTTCTCTGTGCTTTGTCAAATCTGAAGCAGACAAGTTTAAATTCACAGATTTTTGTTTCCAGAATTACTGCCAATGTTTTTTGCATATGCTTGTGTTTGTGTATTGGCAGCATACCTCTCAACTGTCCAGATTTTTGGATCATGTTTTTGGTCTGTTCCTCATATAATTTGTGCCTTTCTGGCAAATCACTGGGATGATCTAAGGATTGAAGTTACTAAGTAATGACATACATTTGAGTTCAGACTTCAAATCTTTCATAAAAATATATATATGTTAAAACAAACCCTGTTATTCTAGCAACTTTCTAAGTTTATAAGAGCAGTATTTAAAACATGTCCCTATTTTTGGTCCTTTGTCCTCCCTTTTTGTCAACCTTTGTCCAGATTTTTTGCACTAAGAGGTTGAGAGGTATGATTGGCAGGGATCCAAAATGTGTTGAGTTTTTCTTTTTCTTAGTACAGTAATAGGAATTAGTATGTAAAGGTAAGGAGGATATGGGAGTACAGGGGGGGCTTTTACCTCCAGCAAAAATGTGTGTTTTTGTAGATCTTGCTGAGCTACATGTTTGATTACTTTGTTTTATCCAAATGAAGTTTGGCAATATTTTAGCAGGCACTCTTGTGTTCCAGCGAGAACCACTGTAGCTATGTCTTTCTAGGCTGAGGATAATATTTTAGCAGGCACTCTTGTGTTACAGAGAAAACCACTGTAGCTATGTCTTATAGGCTGAGGATAATATTTTAGTAGGCACTTGTGTATTCCAGAGAAAACCACTGTAGCTATGTCTTCTAGGCTGAGGATAATGTATTCATTCACCTTTCTGTTTCTTCACAAGTCTTATGTTCTAAAGGCAGATTTTTGTACCAGGTCCACCTTAAGAGATTGTTCATGTCAGCAAGCCTGGATGTCATGCCCTAGTGTTCGCTGCTTGTTGCTGTGGACATTCCAGCACTGTAACTCTTCTAGTAGCTGTATTTATCATAAAAGTGAAACAAGTATGTTTTTGCACCAACCTTCATTTGTGTATTATTTGAGTAGGTGTGAGCATGCACTGTTGTATTGCTTCTACACAATGGTGAAGGTAGTGTGAGCATGCTTGGTTGTACCAGTACTACATAATTTTGAGGGTAGTGTGATCATGTTCGTTTGTACTGGTATTAAATAATGGTGAGGGTAGTAACAGATCTACAAAGGCAGACAGGCACCTATCAATCCAATTTCTTGAGGGTGTTGACTTTCATTTTCACCTATACAGGTGTCTACAAACCCTTTGGAGTGTTTATTTATTTATTTATTTTACATTTGTTAACCGGGCTAGTCCAACTGGATACATGTCCATTTTCAGTGGAGGCCCGAGGAGAAAAACTCCACTACAATCTACTAAAACAAGTTAAAAATATCACACGGTGCAGGAATACAAAGTTATACAATACTATAGAAACATACATTAAACCTGCTGCAAGTTCAGTGTGAGGCTTAGCAGGGGACAAAATTGAAATTCAAATACACAGCTAGGATAGTCTATTGCAGCATTGAAAGAAGTTGACAAAAGATATATAGTTATATTTCTATTTAAAGAAAGAGTCACAGGGACACTTATAAAGAGGAAACTCTAGTGAGCTGGAATTGAGAAAAAGAAGTAAGAGGATGAAAGAAGCAGATGGCTGGAAGGAAAAGAAAACGGTTAGTCAGGGTTGTTACAGGAGCATAGCCAGTGATTGGAAAGGAAAAGTTTTAGTTTAGCTTTAAATAATGGGAGTGAAGTTGTGGTAGTGAGGTCTTGAGGTAGTTGGTTCCATATTTTGCCAACTGAGTTGGAGAATGTGGGTTGAGGGTCTTATACCATTTACCATTCTTCTTTTCTCTGAATTCGTTTGGCTGCGTACAGTAAGTGTGTTAGGAAGCTTCGTGTCATTTTAATCCTAAATAAAACACAAAAGTGTGGATCTTTCTGCACAGATTTTATCTGTTCAAAACAGAATCATCCAACTGCTAACTCCAGGGTGTGTAGTGATAGAGCCCAGACTGTGACTCAGACAGCTTGGGTTCATTTACCAGCCTTGGCATTGCTGGAGCTGGTGAGGGGAAGGAAAGAAGCCTTGAGACAATACATTCTCACTTGTCGGGGGGGGGGTGTACACTGCATGTTAAAATCCCTAGTGGGGCTCAAATAGCACATGCTGGCTATAGTGTGGTCAGGGCCTCTTAAGGAGTTTTGGTACTTGCAGAAGTGACTGCCAAGCTTAAGACTCTTTGCACACTAAACCCTAATGAACAGGCATGTACAGTATGGATGCAAGCTGAAGGCATCATTCGTGGCCCTTGACACTATTGCCATTAGGAGGAATAAGTGGACTGTAGGGCTCTGGCCTTCCAAGGAAATGAAAGGGCCAGTTAACAGATACTGAGGAGAGCATTGATGGTCAGAGGATTGTACACAAAAAGAGATCCTCCATCCTAGTTTCCCCTCAGCTTTTCTCATCAGCTAAGCAAATTATCAAGTTCCTTAATCCTAAAGGTCATAATTTTAACTGGTATTCTGTGTCTGGCTTTTATTAGACTGTTTAAATACTAAACATTTATGTTTTCTCTCATTTTCTAAGACCTAAATTTAGTTTCTTAAAACAAGATTATTGCTGGAAGGAAGAGACCATAGCCGGCCTTAGGCAGCCGCCTAGGGCACCGATCTAGCAGGGGCGCTTTTCCAGCATTTATTTGGTGTAGGTAGACCAGGATGGGGGCACCGGTTAGTGTGGTGGTGGGGGGGGTGCCATGGAGCCCTTTTGCCTAGGGCACCAGTTGACCTAAGGCCGCTCCTGGAAGAGACCTGTCTGGGTAGTAAAACTGAGGTAAGATTAGTGTTGCACTTGAAAATGGGCACAATGAGTAAGATTTGATAGTGACTGTGCACTGATTGAAACACATGACATTAAAAACTTAAAACAATGGCCTACATTGGCTTCTGAAGTAATTTTCCCAATGCTTGTTTTGCTCTGCTGATTGGTGCAGCTTTATTCTCTTGAAACATGGTACGGATATGTAAGACAGACATGCAGTGTTGAGAATCAATTCAGTTAAGTGTTGAGTTGACATGGATGTACTGTTCCTTTAAGTATTGTCTACAAGGAACTTACCAGTCCACAGCTGCCTGCATTTATATGAAGAGACTTGCATGATGTCATTGAGGTTGTCACCAGCAGCAAGTGTGCTAAATTGGGTAGACTGCTGGGAGATACTTTTCTAAAGATATGATCTAAAGTTGTTGTCTTTATTTGGTTTTCAACCTGTAGGTCTCACATCTGACTTGGCCATATACTTCAGCCTTGGCACCAAAAACTGAGCTCCTCATATCCTACCCATAATGCCCCACTGTCCCTCCACCCCTCAGATCTTGTTTGCCGCTTGTCTGAGCTTTCTCTGGAGAATTTTAGTGATTTTTTTTTTTTTTGGTGTGTGAGTGAATTTTTTTCTTATCTCTTTTCCCTTCCTACCTCCTAGCTCTTGTAGCAAAAAAAAGATATAGTTAAGTGAAGTAAAAGTAGTATTCTCCTCTCTGTCTCTTTCTCCCTCCGTCTTCTTAGAGGGTGTTTTTTGTAGCAGTAGTTGTTCTGCCATGGCTGATGCTAAGCCAGCAGGCTTCAAGAAATGCACAGAGTGCAAGCACAAAATTTCACCTTCTGATGCCCAAACTCTGTGCGTAGTTTGTTTAGGAGCAGCCCATTTAGATTCCTCCTGTTCTATATGTGAACTTCAATCAGCATGTGATTATTGACAGGAAGAACAAGTTAATCCTGAAGTGCCTTCTCCCTTCCTCTGCTTCTTCTTCTGTATCTACATCAGGGGCTCAAACCCCCCCAAAAAAGCCAGTGACAAGGGTCTTGAAAAACGCAAAGAAAAAGATAAGCCCAGAAAGTGGTCTCATGCTAGAGCTTTGGTTCCTGTGGGAGAATCACTCGCTAAAACTCGACCGACTACTTTGCTTTCATCCCCTCTGCTCTGATCTCTGTGTTTCTCACCAGAGCCGATGGGCCCTCTCCTGAAGTGTCCTCTGTTGACATCGCCAAGCACCACTCTAAGCCAGGGTTGACAGATTCTTCTGCTAGGTCCTTTCAAAGCCTTCACAATGTGAAGCAGACAGGCAGATGAGGAAATTTCTGAGGGCACAAATTCAGTTGGGAGTTTTGCCTTCTCTGGCTCCCTCTGGAGCTGTACATGCACAGCCTACCTTAATGCCTGTTTCTCCTTCTCTGGTCCAACTATCAGCTTTGGAGCCCACAGGTCCGAGGATCCCATGTTTCGAGACTGCGTCGATGGTCACCTTGAGTGGTTTGGCCCCAGTTTCTTCAGGCCCTACAGACTCTCAGAGCCATAGCTTTGGCATTGGTCTGAGGGGGTTGGCTTCAGCTGCAAGGCTTTTGGAGCTGTCTCTTCCCCTCTGCACCTCAGCTGTCAACAGTTCTGCTCTGACTCCTTCAGCGCTGGGAGTGGTGGGGGTTCAATGCACTTCAACATCTGTTGCTTCGGCCCTGATGGAATTGCCCTCAGAGTCCTGTTCTCTCATGGCTTTCAAAGTAATGGAGAGGGTTCTCTCGACCCCCACTAGAGCCTCGGCTTTCCCTCCCTACTTCCCTCCTTCCTGAGTTATCTGTGCCAGATCCCTCAATCCTGTCTCCTTCAGGGCAGTCTGTTCCAAGAAGCTTTTAGCTGGCTTCTCATCAGGAGCACCCCAAGTCTTCTGACACCTATGCTGAACATTCCCCTGAGGAGGTGCACCAGAAGCATACTTGCAAAAGGAGGCACTTGGATTCCCCTGGCAGAAAACATGGACTTGAAGGGAATGGTTCCCTAGATCCCCACCTGACTATGTCTTTTGGAAACATCATGTAAATCCTTCAACAGAAAGGTGGGTAGTCTTACCACAAACCCAACTCTGATAAGTCCGAACAAGTCCATCTACATCCTGGGTTCCTCCCTGTGGATCTCCTGGTTGACTTAATATCCTACAGGGCTTGGAAGGAACCAGGGTGTCCCAGTTGATGCAATGGTGGGTGCAGCAGCCACAAGGAAAGAGCTGGCCCAAGAGAGCACTTTGGTCCATCCTCCTGACAAGGACTCAAGGGCAATGGACAAATTCAGTATCATTCAGCATTCAGTAGTATTCAGATTCAGCATGTGCAGAGAAAAGGTCACTGAAGAGTAGATCCGCTTATCTACTCTTCAGTGACCTTTTCTCTGCACACGCTGAATTACCTGGCACATGTGATCAAACTTTAGAGAGACCTCATTAAGGAACCCTCTGCTTCTGTCCTGGGTTCCATGTCTAAAGAGGACAAGAAGATCTTCTCCTCCAGAATGGCCACCCTCCATTCTATAGCCAAAATGTCCATGAGGCTACTTTCGCATGCAGCAGAAGGTACCTCAAGGGTATCCAGTTCTGGCATTGCCATTAGGCACCACACTTGGATGCGGCTATGTGAATTCTCAGAACCCTTCAAGGCATCCCTTATCAACATGCCCTTTGACGGATCATCTCTTTTTGGTCCCACAGTTAGAGATACTCTCTCCCTGAGCAAGAAAGACGGAAAGACCTTGTCTGCTGTTGGAATATGCTTTTTACCCAATAACAATCTTATTCCAAGAATCAGTGTGGTGGTAAGCTATAGTTTCAAAAGTCTCAAGGTGTTTTCCAGGACTCATAGGGAAACTTTTCCTCCAGAGGCAGGGGAGGAAATGATGCTAATGGCATGTGCCACTTCTACAAGGGGGGGGGGTCCGAGGAATCAAGGATCTCATGATACGTTCTTGGACAGGCCCTTTCAGCAGTCCTGAAGGATTTCTTAACTGCTCTACTCTGGAGGTAGTCGGGGGACATCGTTTCTTACACCCAACAGCTTGTGAAGCCATTACTGATGATCATTGGGTGTTAAAAAAAATAATATCCAGAGGTTAAACCATCCCATTCTTCTACCCCCCCCCCCAAGTTTGAGATGAAACCTCCCCAATGTGCCACTCAATCAAAGGGAAGCAGCAGCCCTGGAAATCACAAAGCTGCTGGCAAAAAGATTCATCCAAACTGTATCCCAGGACCACTGATGAGACTACTGTCCTGTACCTGGGTCCCAAGGTCTTTTATCACACATTCGGCATTAAGTAGACTGCTGCCTATGTAGTAGTTCATGGGTACAGAGTTTTTAATAAAGGGGATGACAATGCATTTTTTGGCTTTGAGTTTGGGGCCATGGCTCTAACACCAGGCATCTGTCTCAGTGAGGCCCTTCTGTAGGATGTCCACATCATTTGAGGTCTCTACTATGGTTCATAGTTTGCAGTCATCTGTGAACTTCATTAGCCTAAGGTTTTCTGTGTTAGCATATACTTCAGATAAGTAGATACCAAACAGGAGAGGTCCCAGGACTGAACCCTGTGGTACTCCACTTGTCATTGGTTTGAAGTCCGATTTGGAGTCTGCAACTTTTACAGTGTGGGTTCTGTCAGTGAGTCAGTTGACAACCCATCTTGTGACATAAGGATTTATACCTAGTTTAGTGAGTTTATCTATAATTCCAGAATGGGGGATGGTGTCGAAAGCCTTGGCGAGATCAAGATAGGCTGTTTGAACCACCTTGTTCTCGTCTACAGCATTGGTGACTGCTTCAAAGAAGTCGATCAGGTTCAGGAGGCATGATCTGCCTTTCACAAACCTGAACTGGGTGGGGTCCATTGTTTGGAGGTTACCAATGTCTTTGTTTATGAGTTCCATGATGATACGTTCCATGGACTTACAGACCAGGCTCGTCAGGCTAATAGGGCGATAGTTCCTGGGATCAGTGATGGCTCCCCCTTTGTGGAGTGGGATAACTGTTGCTGTGTGCCATTCAGTGGGCACAAAGCCTGATGTGAGGCTATGACTGAACATGGTGCTTAGGTGGGGAGCTAGTTAATTCTGAAGTTTGTGTAAAATGCAGCCTGGGATGTTGTCCGATCCCATGGATGCTGTGCTTTTGGCTTTAGAGAGTGCAGCTTTTACCTGCATAATTGTGATTACAGGGACTCTGTATTCTTCCTGTATAGATATGGGCCCTTTAGGGGGTAAGAGGGGGGTAAAGTTAGCACTGAACCTATCTGCCAGGATGTTGGCAATATCAGTTGGTTCTGTACTTTTCATGCCATTGTGCTGTATCTTGGAGCAGATCTGGGTGTTGCCATTGAGATTCCTGACATAGCTATAGAATGCTTTGTGGTTGTCCTTAGTATCAGTGGTGATTTTGTTTTCGTAGCTAGCTTTGGAGGATCTTATAAGGGATCTTAGCTTCTTACTGAGACTGACCAGGGAGCTCCTCCACTCATGGGATTTTACTCTCTTTTGATTGGTTGGGAGGGTGGCCTAATGGTTAAGGTGTTTGCCTTACAAACACAAGGTGCAGGGTTTGAGTCTCACAACGAATAATTGGCTAAGCTTAAAATGGCTTGCAAGGGCAGTTAGCTTAGTAAGAATCTATGAATTAAGCATGATACTTTTAAAAGGGGTTGGGAGGGCGGCCTAATGGTTAAGGTGTTTGCCTTACAAACACAAGGTGCAGGGTTTGAGTCTCACAAGGGATAACTGGCTAGGCTTAAAATGGCTCGCAAGGGCAGTTAGCTTAGTACTAACTTATGAACTTATGAACTTTTGCAACAGTTGTTCCCTTCTGTTGTAGAGTTTGTTTATGGCAGAGGACCACCAGATTGCCTTCCTTTTTTTGGAGGATAGCGTTTTGCTTATATAGTGCATTTGTGTAGGATTCAGCAGTTGTAACTGTATTGTCCATCTGCATGGGTTTCATGACGTTCACCACTTCTATCTTAAGCATGAAGTTGGCTTTGGAGAAAATTTTTATCATGGTTTCCTTAATGAGGGGTGGGGGTGGGATGTGGATATCTAGGGTAATTAGCTTGTGGTTGGATCTGACCAATGAGGAGTTGACTAAAGGTGTGGAATACTGGTCACTCATGTTGGTAATGACTAGGTCTAGGATACTGTTGCCCCTGGTGGGGGTGTGGATAAATTGATCCAGGGTACTGGAATTTATGAATTCCAGAAAGTGTTGAGTGAAGGAGTTTGTACATGAGTAGTTTTCCCAGTTAATGGTGGGGTGGTTGAAACTGTCCATTATTAGGGTGTTTGGCTGAAACCTAATATTTTCCTGTATATCAAGAAAAGAGGAGTGGGAATCCTGGGGCATGGTGGGGAATCTGTAGCAAGCTACAATTTGGATTGCAGTTTTGCCCAGAGTTAGTTGCACTTGGATAACCTCGGATGCATTATTCTGAGCAACTAGCCTGGAGGTGTGGATATCCTTAATGAATATGGACACACCTCCGCCTTTGGTATGCTGGTCCAGGTTAGATGGCCGAAAAGTGTGGTATGAGTTATAGCCTGGTAATGCAGGGGTGCACTCTGGAGCCTTGAACCAGGTCTCAGTCACTGTACAGATATCGATGTTCTCCATTTTAAGGAGTGCCTCAAGGAAGTACATTTTGAGATTTAGACTTCTAGCATTGAGTAGCATTACCCTCAGTTTTTGCTTGCCTGTTCCTGTTAAGGTGGTGAATTTGTCATTTGAACATTGCCTAAAAAGGCACTATAGATGTGGCAAGAGCCTTAGCCAGTGTCCGGATTCCCAGGGGTGACAGGTGCAGGCCATCTCTGGCTAAGCATCATGGTCTGTCGTCCATGTCATCCCAGGCAGACAGATACTGGATCCTCTTAGAATGACACAGGAAGCTTAGCCAATTGTTGAAGTCAATCATTTTGTCCTTGTACTGCGGTATCATTCTGGGTGATGGCAGGATGCTACTCAGGGCTAGGGTCATACCTGCCTGGGCTACAAGATCAGAGAGCTCTTCCCTGTCTCTTTTCATGTAGTCCAGGGAGGTACGTCTCAAGTTGTTCATACCAACATGGACAATGACAAAGTTATATTTGTACTTGTTGTGGAGTAACCAGAGTGCATGGGATCCTGCCACCTGACAGGCAGCTGCCAGTAACCTTCTCCCTGTTTATCTTGGTGAGTGGGACATCAGTGTGCCTGACTATTGAGTCACTTATGACTAGGATGTTGGGTACATTGTTTTGTCTTATGGGCTTTGGCTGACTGGCACACTGATTCTGTGGGCTATGTGTCATTTGGGTAATGTTGGAGGTGGAGGTTGATAGCATTTCTGCTTTGGAGGTCTCTGTTGCTTGAGCAGATATTATTGAAAGCTTCCACTAATGTTTTTGTGTTTCTGTGTGTGGATTTTGGTGATGTAGGTTTAGTGGGACTATGTGATGAGTGTGGTGCAAGTGTTTGACTTCTCATCTTGACTTTCAAGTTCAGTCTTGGATGGAGAGAGTGTTACCTCCAGTTTGGCTAAATAAGTGCATCTTCACAAGTTGTAATGTTTGGTGGTAGGAGGAGAGGGTTGTCTGTGTACATGAGGCAATTGCTACATTGCCTCAAGATGCCCAGATTCATCAGATAGACATGAGAGAACACTGGGAGCTGACCCTTGAACATGCCTGAATAAAAAAAAAAATATTTTCCTCTAGACAAGTGAGGAAAGTGAGTACAAGAGCTGTTTTTACTCCCAGCAAGTGATGAATGTAAGTACAAAAACTGTTTTCCTCTAGGTAATGAGGAAGGTGGACAGACGAGATCAGAGAGGAGTCCTTGTGGACTATGATGTTTGCAGATGACATCGTTATCTGTAGTTAGAGTAGGGAACAGGTGGAGGAGACCCTGGAGAGATGGAGATATGCTCTAGAGAGAAGAGGAATGAAGGTCAGCAGGACTAAGACAGATTATATGTGTGTGAATGAGAGGGAGGATAGAGGAATGGTGAGGATGCAAGGAGTAGAGGTTGCAAAGGTGGATGAGTTTAAATACTTGGGGTCAATAGTTTAGAGTAATGGTGAGTGTGGAAGAGAGGTGAAGAGGAGAGTACAGGCAGGATGGAGTGGGTGGAGAAGAGTGTCAGGAGTGATTTGTGACAGCCGAGTACCAGTAAGAGTTAAAGGGAAGGTCTACAAGAGGGTAGTGAGACCAGCTATGTTATATGGGTTGGAGACAGTGGCATTGACAAAAAGGCTGGATGTGGCAGAGTTAAAGATGTTAAGATTTGCACTGGGTGTGATGAGGGTGGACAGGATTAGGAATAAGTATATTAGAGGGTCAGCCTAGGTTTGAAGGTTTGGAGACAAAGCCAGAGAGGCAAGATTATATTGGTTTGGACATGTGCTGAGGAGGGATGCTGAGTATATTGGGAAAAAGATACTAAGGATAAAGCTACCAGGTAACAGGAAAAGAGGAAGGCCTAAGATAAGGTTTATGGATGTGGTGAGAGAGGACATGCAGGTGGTTGGTGTGGCAGAGCAAGATGCAGAGGACAGGAAGAAATGGAAGCAGATGATCCACTGTGGCGACCCATAAAGGGAACAGCTGAAAGAAGATGATGATGATGATGATGAATGAGGAAGGTTAAGTGCTGTAGTAAGGTGTAGCTTATTTAGTGCATACAACAAGTTCTGAACAAGTGCTGAGCCCAAATAAGCAAATTCAAGTGCTAAAACCAAGAATCTGTATCTGAAGTAGACTAGTTACAGGAAAGAAAAAAGTGCAAATGCGGCTTTTAAATCAGAAAGTTGAGAGAAGTGGAAAAATTGCCCAAATGGCCAAAAACTTCAATTTCTGTGCCAGAAACCACTCCTTATGTGGTAGATAGGTTACCTAGAGTTGACCACTCCCACTGATAAGCTAAAAGGCTTCCCTCCAACACAGAAAGGCTTGGGGGGCTCAGGAGCTTACAAACAGTCCTGGATACAGCAAATCTCTATATGGACTCGACTAGTTACAGGAAAGGGTGGAAACAAGTGCAAATGCAGGCTTTTGAATCAAAGCTGAGAGAGATGGAAAAACTGCCCAAATGGCCAATAACTACAATTTCTGTGCCAGAACCACTCCTTATGTGGTAAAAAGGTTACCTAGTCCTTACCACTCCCACTGATAAGCTAGAAGGCTTCCCTCCAACACAAAGGCTTGGGGGGCTCAGGAGCTTACAAACAGTTCAGGATACAGCAAATCTGTATCTGGACTAGACTAGTTAAAGGAAGGGAGGAAAAAAGTGCAAATGCGGAATCAGGAAGTTCAGAGAGATGCAAAAACTGACCAAATGGCCAATAACTACAATTTCTGGGCAGTATTCCAAACTCTTGGGTTATCCTCTGCTTACTACCTGAATGTCCAGCCAGTAAACAAAAGCTTGTAGTCACTGCTAGGTATGTAGGATGTCTGATGATGGCCTAGGGAGCGTGGGCCATAAAAGTGATGTTTGCATATACTGTTCATCAGAACGTCTCTGCTGCCAGTCAAAAGTCAGCACTTCCTGCAGTCTTTACCATTGGATCTTCAAACTCTAAAAGATAAGTACCCCATTGGCACTGTTTCTGATTCCTTTTGTCACTGGATGTCTGTTTAGGTTACATGTCAACTAGGAAGGGAAGTAACCGGTGCGGCCATTACATCCCCCATAAGGACACCCATGAACTCTGCCTTTTCTGTCTAGGGCCTGCTCATAACCATCTTACTTGCATGATCTGGCAGGCCTTCGTACCCAAGACTCTATGCAGTCATCTGCACGCCTTGAGCATTTACTTATAAAATCAGCGTCTTAAACACTTAGCGTTGGGAATGAAAAGGTCGTCCTGTCAGTCCATAGAGCCACTGAAAAAGACGGCCAAGGTTTCCAGGTATGAAGTTGCTACTGCTGCCCCTCCTCCATCTGACATCCTTCCTGTGGCCAGTGTTCATTTGGAGGAATGTTCGGAGTCTGCTGAAATGGGTATAGTGGGTACCCCCTCAGGAGACCACAGAACCTAGGGCAGAAGGCACATCCAGGGAGGGCTTGCAGATGTCGCCTGGCAACGATGAGGGGCAACCTCTAGGTTCTTACTGCTGCCCAGACAGGCCCTTCCACTACTTCCCAGCAAACAGACACTAGACCTTCCTTAGTGCCTACACCTTCTAGGCCTTCACTCAGAAACACAAAACAAATCATCTCTCACCTCCTACTGAAAGCCAACCTGATTGGCAGGCTTTGTCACAGAGCCTATTTAATGCCTTTATGGCCCTAAGACCTGCAATGCCTGGTTCCTCACAGGCTGGTCCACCTATCAGTCCCAGGCCTCAGGCTGAGGAAATTATCCAACCAGAAGCTGAGGATTCCTCAGACTCCTTTTCTGAGGATTCCCTCACCTATGTCTCCCAGATGCCTTCTCTTCTTGGATATGCTTCGGTAGAGAACAAATCTGCTGAGGCTGATTCCCCAGGAGAGGACTTCACCTTTGGGAAGACAATCTCTAAAATGAAAGCACATTTTTAAGTGGGATTCCTCTGAAATGTCAGAGGTCCAAAAGAGATACTATGAGCTTCTGCAGATAGAAACCCTTGCTCCATCTGAAATTCTTCCAGTGTTACTGGCTTTCTTTGATGCTTTGCTGCCTTAGTTAACTCTGATTCTCAACCACCTGCCCCCAGAAGGCCTGACAAGTTCTACAAGGTCCCTGAAGGGGCAAAATATTTGATTGAATACCCTGTAGCTCACCCTGCCACTGTCTCAGTTTCTGCAGACAATCCATCCAAATTACTTCCATCTACCTCAGTCCTTCCTTCTGACAAGGAGTGTAAGGCCATGGAGTGCCTTGGTAAGAAGTTGCACACTTCTTCTACCCTAGCCTTCATTGGCAATAAATTACCAGATGCATATGTCCAAGTATGTTTGTCTCTTTTGGCTGACCTTTCTGATTCATCTTCCAAGGCTCAAATTTCTAGTCTCATTTCCCTGTCTTTCCAAATTACTAGACATTCTATTTGCTGCAGCTATGATGCTGCAGGAGCCTCTGCCAGATCAGCTACCTCAGCTTCAGTCCTAAGAAGATACTTATGGTTAAGGCTACAACCCTTATCTGATGACATTAGGGCCAAATTAATAGAGGCAGACCTGGATAACTCTCACCTTTTCAGATCTAAAATAGCTCAGCTTATTTAAGACCCTTCAGCAGAAAGGGAACTGCAAGATCTTAAACACCTGTTAGTCTCCCCTATACACAAATTTCACAGGAACTATCCCACAAAGACACAATTCATTAGGAAACACTCTGCACCAGCCTCCCATGCTAGGGGCAGAAGGGGCACAAGGAAACAGCAGACCCCCTTCTAAGCCTTCTCAAACACCTGCCCAGAAAACTCCTTTTCAGGACAAGGCAGGTAGCCTGTGACTACCTACCTTCACTGTACCCCCCTCCAGACTCCATTCCCCTGTCTCTAAGGCTCTCACTGTCTTCCACTTTGGCAAAACATTACTGAGACAGGTGGGTCCTTTTCATCATAGAAAAGGATTACTTTATGTATTGGGATCATTCCCCCTTCTCCCTGAGGGATCCCCCAGCCAACCAAAGATCAACTCCCTTTTTTTCCGGCCAGTCTTACAGTCTCATTTCACAAGGAACCATGCAACCGGTTCCTCTGGTGGAAAAAGTAAAGGGTTCTATTCAAGACTCTTCCTAGTTCCCATCATACCTCTCAACCTCTTAGTGCAAGAAATCTGGACAAAGCCTGACAAAATGGGGGGACAAATGCCCAAAAATAGGGTCACATTTTAAATATTGCTCTTATAAACTTAGAAAGTTGCTTGAGTAACAGGGTTTGTTTTAACGTAAATTTTATGAAGGATTTAAAATGTATGTCATTATTTAGTCACTTTGACATCAGATCATCCCAGTGATTTGCCAGAAAATCAAAAATTTTATGAGGAATAGGCCAAAAATATGAGCCAAAAATCTGGGCATTCTGCGAAAATCTTTAGAGTTGAGAGGTACCTCCCCAGGAAGGACTGATCCTAGAGACCTATCCTGGATCTTTCCCATCTCAACCTTTTCTTACAGGTCCCCACCTTTCATATGCTTACTCTTCAGACCCTTTATCCTTTACTGACACCTCAGGGATTTCTAGCCACCTTGGACATAAAGGACACATACCTTCACATCTCTACAAGGCCCAACTACAGGAAATATTTGCATTTTGCTGTTGGTTCCTCACATTTTCAGTTCTCAGCCTTGCCCTTTGGATTCTCTACTGCTCCAAGGGTCTTCACCAAATGTCTGGCTCCAGTGGTTGCTTATTGCAGGGTCCAAGAGATTCAGATGTTTCCATATCTGGATGACTTCCTGATTCAAGCAGAATGCTCCAGATCCCTGCAGAACCAACTCTACAAAACCATCTCACTCCTGAAGGTTCTGGGATTCAACATAAACTTCCCCAAGTTCAAACTGAGTCCTTCCCTGGACCACGTTTTCCTAGGGTGCAGGATAAGGGCATATGTCATGAGGGCATTCCTTCTGCCCTAAAAAGTGGAAACCCTGATGCAATATCTGGCCTCCATTCTCAAAGCCACTGCTTTGACAGCCAGACAATATTTCAGACTACTGGGACACATGGGTTCCACCATATCTATGCAGCCTCTGGCAAGACTATACATGAGAAAACTGCAGTGGTACCTGAAGTCCACATGGACCCAACACTCACAACTCTTGCACTTCACCTTTCCCTTCCTTCCTTTTCTGAGGAAGGAGATTTTGTGGTGGTTGAACCAGGACTTCTACTGTAGCCCCTTCCCCAGTCCAGGAGATGAACACAGATGCCTCAGATCTGGGCTGGGGGGCTACATTGGGCAGCCTGAAAGTGCAGGTTACCTGGTCTTACACCTTCAGACAGAAATACATCAAAATCAGGGAAATGAGAGTAATCCTATTTGCCCTGACAGACGTCCTTCATGCCCTGAAATCATTCATAGACAACACTACAGATGTTCTTCGTGTTTTACTGTTGCAGTCATTATATTTGGGGTTATCTGCTTGCAGGTAGGCCTCAGTCGGCTTGATTATCAAAGTCTTGGGTCCTGCATCGGTTGCTGTCTCATCTTCCATGACGTCAGGTAGTCAGGGGTATAAAGCATGCAGCCAACACCAGTACATCAGTCTTTCTTGCCGTGCGGTGCCCAAAGCAGAAGCAGTTCGCAAGTGCCAGTTGTCCGACTCCTGAAATTTTTGTTTTTGAGTTTCAGATTCAAAGTCTTTGAAAAAGCTAAGTACACCGTAGGGGATCATTTTTCTTGCTCTAAACCGATGTCAGTAAAAGTTAACAATTGTATTTCTTGTGGAAAGCAAATACCTCATAAAGATTTTCATTCGTACTGCATTCCTTTTTTAGGCCCAGACCATGACGTCCCTTGCTGTCAGTTTTGTGCCTTATTCAACCCTGGAACTATTCGTCGTTGGTTCATTTTCGCATCTAACTATTTTGGTACTCGTTTAAATTATCCAAAAATGGCTTCGGTAAGCCACCCAACTACCGACATTTTGAAAAAATGTAAAGATAAAGACAGAGACAGACCGCATAGTTCCAAAGCTGCCGATGATGCTTCCGTTAAGCTAGTCACCAGTTCGCCAGTACTCAGTGAGGTGCTTTTGCAGCCCCTGATTCCCGCTACTTCAGAGTCATAGGCCTCTACTGAGACCCATTCAGAGTCCGGTATGCTGCAAGATGCTTCTTCGACTATGGAGCCTGTGGATGTCTCTACCTTGGATGGGTCTGGAGCCGCTGTGCAGGCACCAGCTTCTGAGGGTGCATTCAGGCCTACTGACTTGAATATCAAACCAATGCCATCTTCTTCTTCAAGGCCTAAAACTCAATCCACACCTAGAAAAACCATGCCCAGACCGCATGGTCAGGGTCCCTATGGCTAAAAAACAAATGATCAGAATGGCTGAAGACCTTATTACTCTAATCAGGGGAAACCACCCTTCCCCTCTAAGAGACCTAGAACTGATTTTCCTTCTGATTCTCTGGATCAGGATTCTGAAATGTCTGATCTGAAGTAGGAGATTCATTTGTCTGCAACCTGTGGGTTATGGATCCGATATCGGATCCGAACCGGCATGGTTTTCCAGCTATGGATCCGAGCTCTCAGCTCCTCCCCTCACCCATAATGCCCTGCTCTCCCTACATGACCTCAGATCTAGTTTGCCGCACTGGTGACCAGATTGGTTTCTGAGAGCTCTACAGCTAAGTGTTTATTCAGCTAATTTTAGTGCTAAATTTAAAGTTTTTTCAGACCCCCTGTAAAGCAAGTGGTTCCTCCTTGAGACCTTTCTCTGGTCCTTCAGGCCTTGACCGCTCCCCCCTTCGAACCTGCGGCTATGGTAGATCTGAAATTTTTATCTTTCAAGACGGCCTTTTTAGTAGTCATTACCTCAGCCAAGAGAGTTTCAGAACTTCAAGCCTTATCCGTCAAGCCTCCCTACTTGGTCTTTCATCCGGACCGTGTATACCTCAGGACCAACCCGTCCTTTCTTCCTAAGGTAGCTTCTGAAGCAAATATTAATCAATCCATTAACCTCCCTGTTTTCTTTCCTAAATATCAAAACAAAGGTGAATACAAGCTACATTCCTTAGATGTTCACAGGCAACTTAGATTTTATCTGAACAGGACAGCTGGTCATAGGCAATCCGACCAGTTGTTTATTTCCTTTGCTAAATTCAATTTGGGTAAACCAATTTCCAAAGTCTCCTTATCACGCTGGATTTCGCAGTGCATCTTATTGGCTTATCAATCTTCTGGAAGGCCCGCACCGGAGGGAGTACATGCCCATTCAACCTGGTCAGTTTCTACTTCAGCGGCCTTTAAAGCTAGGATTCCTCTGGATGATATTTGTTCAGCAGCCACTTGGGCTTCATCTCATACCTTTATCTCCCACTATAAGTTGGATATTACATCTAGAGGTAGAGCATCCTTTGGCTCATGGTGCTCGAATATCCTTCCATGATGGCCGCCCAAGATTCAGGTAGCTGGGGACTCTGTCCCACAGGTTGCAGACAAATGAATCTCCTACTTCAGATTTAGAAGTTATGTACTCACCATAACGCGTTCCATCTGAGTAGGTGTATTCATTTGTCTGCAACCATCCCGCCCTCCTATCCCCCTGGCCTTGTCAGTTTCCTTCATATTATGTGTTACCCTTTTTAGGGTATTTCTATTGTTGGCAAACTCGATCTGAGGTCATGTAGGGAGAGCAGGGCATTATGGGTGAGGGGAGGAGCTGAGAGCTCGGATCCATAGCTGGAAAACCATGCCGGTTCGGATCCGATATCGGATCCATAACCCACAGGTTGCAGACAAATGAATACACCTACTCAGATGGAACGTTATGGTGAGTACATAACTTCTAATTTCTTCTGATGACCAGGATTCGCCTTTATCTACCTATGAGGATTCTGATGCAGAGGACTCCATTCCCTCTGCTTCCTCTCCAGAAGATTTCTCTTTTGGTGAAACTTTGCATACTCTTAGGGAACATTTCCACTGGGAAAGCCAGGATTACTCTGACTCCAAAAAGAGGCTTAGGGAATTCTTACTCCTACTTCAACACAGGCCTTTAGCTATCCCTCCTGTACTGGACATTGTAGATGATGCCTTCATGGAATATAGCCTCGCCCCAGACACTTTACCTCCAGCTCCCAGAAAACCTGACAGGTATTAGAGTACCTAACTCTCACAGGTTCCTCTTTAAGAATCCTACTGTGGATCCAGAGACTATTTCACAGGGACCCAAAGACATTAAGGCTACTACTGCCAAAAACCCTACCCGCTCTGATGGAGATTCCAGGGACCTGGACAGATGGAGCATGGAACACTTCTGCAACTTTGGCCATTAGGGCCTTAAACTGCCAGTTTCATATGTTAAACTATCAGCAGCATATTATTGGATTACTTAGAAAATTATGATGATTCCTGACTGTGCTGAAACTAAAGAATTAGAGGATTTAATGCATTCTGCTGAACAAGTTGGTAAACATACTTTGCAATGTGGTTTTGATTGCTTAGAGGCATCTTGCAGGGCTGCTGTCACTGTGTCTGTACTTAGAAGGTATGCTTGGCTTAAGGAGCAAACTTTACCAGATCATGTTAAAACTAAATTACTGGGTGCTCCCTTAAACCAAGGCCACCTGTTTGGCAACCAAACAGAAGTAGTACTTAAAAAGATGGAGGAAAAAGCTAAATCTATGCAAACTGTTAAAGATTTCCTGCAAGTACAGCCTTCCAGATGAAACCGCAACTGACGCATGACCCAAGATAATCAGGCCGACCTGCAAGCAGATAATCCCAAATGTAATGACTGCAACAGTGACTACTCTAGAACATCTACATTTATGGTAAGTGTTACACAACTGTACTTTCTATGGTATGTGAACAAACAGGGTGGAACCAAATCCTATTTGCTTTGCAGACTTGCTCTGCAGGCCTGGGACCTGGCAGCCCAACTTGGAGTCTCCCTGCAGGCAGTTTATATCCATTCAGCTCAGAGCAGCTCAGACCTTGAGCAGGTCCATGTCACAATCCCGTGAATGGATGCTTTACAGAGATGTGTTTCTGGACATTGTCCATAGGTGAGGTACACCACAAATAGATCTGTTTGCCTCCTCTTTGAACAGACAACTACAGCTGTTTTGCACCAAGCTACCCAGTCCCTTAGCAAGAGCAATGGATGCCTTCTCAATCTCATGGAAGGGGATGTTTCTGTATGTATCCCCCACCCCTTCCCATTACTTCAAAAAGTCATGCTGAAGATCTATCAGGACAAACCAAAAATCTTGCTGGTGACTCCCTTTTGGCCAAGACAGCATTGGTTCCCTCGCCTTCTGCATTTAGCCAGGGACAATCACCACAATTTACCTCAGAGAGTGGACCTTTTCACATAGGATAAGGAATCCCTAATCCATCCCCCATCTGGAATCTCTGAATCTAATCCTGTGGGTGATTTTTGATCACTTCTAGGCACCTGTAGACTAAGGACATGCTAACAGTACTGCAGGAGGCCAGAAAGCCTAATACTAGGAGATCTTATTTGTCTTAATGGAATAGGTTCTCCATGTGGTGTCTACAAAGACAGCTAGACCCATTTCAAAGTGAGATTCCCCTTAGTGATGTCCTATATGTGTGAACTTGTACAATCAGGTTTGGTATATTCCTCTGTTAAAACACAGCTTGTTGCTATCTCAGCCTGTCTGCCTCTTGAGCTCCCTCTAAATTCCTGTCTCCCTCCAAAGTTAGACCTCCCAGGAGGCCTGTCCTACCTCCATGGGATCTGAATTATGTTCTAGAGAAATTCACTGTTTCCCCCTTGGAACCAGTATCTAAGGCATCTCTGAAGCATTGTACCTGGAAAACTGTACTTCTTGTGGCCCTGACATCAGCCAACCTGGAATGTCAGAACTCCAGGCTGTCATGGCAACACCTCCCTTCTTCATCTTCCACAAGGATAGAGTGACCCTGAGAACCAACCCCTCCTTTATGTCCAAGGTGGTCAATGAGCTGTCCTTAAATCAGGATATTCACCTGGCCACCTTTTTCTATCACCTCCAAAATGACAGTGAGAGAGTCTTACATTCCCTTGATGTTCACAGACAACTTAGATTTTACCTTGACAAGACTAAGGCCATAAGGAAATCAGAGCAACTATTTGTTTCCTTCCACCTCAGAGCTCTGGGAAAGGCGGTGACAAAACAAATAATTTCTATTTGGATTTCCAAAGCCATAGCCTTTTTCTACACATTCCATGGCAAACATCTCAGTTCAAAAATCAAGGCCCACTCCACTAGAGCCATGGCTTCATCTGGGGCCTTCTTCAAAGGACTGGACACTGCTTCCATTCTAGAGGCAGATCCATGGTCATTTGTCCATAGCTTCACTAAACACTACAGGTTGGATCACTCTCCAGATCAAGAGTGGGGTTTGCTAGGGCAATCCTTGCATGGCTTTGTGGAGAACAGTTCCAGACCACCATCCTGTTCTTCTCTATGACCTTCGGCACTCACCCAGAAGTTTGGAATACTGCAATATGAGAATAGAAGGACACAGAATAGTTGTGTAAAATCTTACCAAAACTATAGATACCCTTCTCTTCCATGTTGCACTATTTATTCCCTCCCACCTTACACCCTTCTTCCTTCTAAACTGTTCCTTCTTGGATGGCACATAACTTGTATAGCTATCCTGGGACTGGGGTCAGACTGGGGCATTTGGTTCTGAGGAAAGATACATCCAGACATCACTTTTATGGCCCACACTCCCTATGCCAATGTCAGACGTCCTACATACCTAGCAGTGACTACAAGCTTTTGTATACTGGCTGAACATTTGGGTAGTGAGCAGAGGATAACCCAAGAGTTTGGAATACTGCAACATGGAAAAGGACATCTATGGTTATGGTAAGATTTGACACAATTGTTCTATCTTCACATAGGATGACCTTTTGTACCCCCTCCTCAGAAGGCCACAGTGACCACGGATGCCTCCCAGCTTAGGTGGGAGTGCATAGGCTGAGTCGAATGGTCCAAGGCCCTGGACATCAACTTGCATATAAATGTCCTGGAGACAGAGTGGTCCTTTTAGCGTTGCAAGCTCTTCATGCCTCTCTTCCCATGGGTACTATTGCCATCCAGGCAGACAGTTTATTGTAGTATGTAGTAACTTAAGTCGGTTGTCTTCCATATCAGCAAGAATCCAGGAAACAAGTCCGATTCCCTATGTCGAGAAGCCATGAGATTGTGGAAGTGGATGATCTCTTCCAATTGCTTTCTAGTGGCAACCCAAGAATTTTCATTTTATTACAATCAATACCCAAAGTCTTAGAAATAAAATTCCCATTCTCCATGCTTGGCTGTCCCATAACCAACCTGACACTGTTACCATCACAGAGACCTGGCTTAATTCTAATATAAAAAATAATGAATTTCTCCCACCAGGCTACCAAATGCTACATTTTGACAGACCCAGCAAAAAAGGTGACAGAGTAGCTATACTCTACTCCTCTTCCTACAGTGTTACTCCCTACATCAATCCCATTCCTAAATTTTCCAGTTCTGAACTCTGTATTGCCCTCCTTAAACTCAACAAATGCAAATCCATATGAATTGCTGCCCTCTATATTCCTCCAGGCAACAACATCCCTATACTTGAAGACAGACTCTCCTGGTTTTCAACTAACATCAGAAATTAAACAGTTATTTTAGGTGACATAAAAATAAACTGGGCCATGATAAACTGTGAATTGCCCTCCCTAAATACCAACCTCTACAACTACACCCAATTAATAAACTCTCCTACCAGTCCAAACAAAGGTGGAACCACTGGTACCATCATTGACTGGATCTTAATGTCTCATCCTAACCTTGTCTCAGATATTGGCACCTTTCCTGACTCTCTCAGTGACCACCTGCCTGCATTTTCTGACCATCACTCCTTTCCTCCTCAAAAGCTACACCACTATGTACAATCTCAGAACCTCTCCAATTTCAACCCACAAATATCCATAGACTGCCTAAACGTAACAGACTGGTCACCTTTAAAAATCTTGCCTATTGACAATGCCTTTGATTACTTTAATAAAACCTTCCTGAAACTTCTTAACAACCTTGCTCCACTAAAAACTAAAAGAGTTAAAACTTCATCCTTCCCTTGGTTAACCAAAGAAATTAAACAAATCATGCACATAAGGGACAAAAAGTGGAAACGTTACCATAAAAATAAATTACCCCATGTCCTAACAGAAGTCAAACTACTCTGTAACACTGCAAAAAAGCTAATAATCTGGGAATGAAAATCATACTACAATAAACTTCAATCAGATAACTTATCTGATCCAAGAGAATTCTGGGACTCTATCTCCTCCCTTCTCCACCCAGGCAATAAGGATAATCCATCCCCTAACCTAAACCTTACTGATCTAGAAAATGCCTCTTAACTTCAATACCTTCTTCATAGAATCCATAGCTAAACTCACCACCAGCTTCTCTCACCACTCCCAACCTCCTCCCCCAACCAACCCCTCTACATCTTCACACAATCTGACTACCTATACTCCTACTTTTAGCTTCTCCCCTGTCTCTATAAACAAAATAAATAAGCTCCTCCATCTCAAACCATGCTCCCCTGTCCCAGATAACTTACCCACAACTTTCCACAAGTAATCTGCAGACAGCATTGCCCATCCTATCTCTGTCTTAATAAACCGATCCATACTAGAATCATAAGTCCCCGCACTATGGAGACATGCCTTTATCATTCCACTTCATAAATGAGGCAAAAACACTGACACTTCTAATTTTTGGCTCATAGCCATCCTATCCCCACTATCGAAAATCATGGAGAAATGTATTCAATCCCAAATTATCTCTATATGACCCAAAACAGTCTATCTCCTCCCTTCTCCACCCAGGCAATAAGGATAATCCATCCCCTAACCTAAACCTTACTGATCTAGAAAATGCCTCTTAACTTCAATACCTTCTTCATAGAATCCATAGCTAAACTAACCCCTACACAATATGGTTTCTGCCCCCGGGCATAGTACCACCACTGCCCTCCTCTCCTTTCTAGACTCCATAAACCTTGCTCACGACTCTGGCAAAATAGTTTCTACTCTGTTCCTTGACCTCTTCAACAAAGCCTTTGATATCGTTTCTCACACCTTACTATTATTCCAACTCTCCACTGTCAACCTTGCCCCCACCATCACCTGGTTCACCAGCTATCTCTCTGAAAGACAGCAAGCCGTCAAATGGAAAAACTCGCTCTTCTTTCCTATACACCCCTACCGGAGTTCCCCAGGGTTACATCCTATGCCCTCTCCTCTGTAACATCTTCATTAATAACATCCACCAGTCTCTCTCTGATGCCACACTAATTCAATATGTTGACGATTTGACCGTTATCCGATCTACTTCTCAAAACTCAGCCTTCTCTAATACCGAATCATGGATGCATAGCAATCACCTTACTTAAATGCCAAACTGCTCGGTGTCATAACTGATGAAAATCTAAAATTTGACATCCATATCCAAACTAATATAAAAAAAACTCACCATAAACTAGGTCTTCCTGTATAGACACAATCATTATCTTACCCCGTCCACCAGACACACCCTTACCTCTGCTTACCTACATCCCTTTCTTATGTATGGCGCCTCCTATTCACTAATCTTCAGCTAGGCTTACAAGCTAAGTTGGAAGCCTGTTACAATAAAATCGCCAAATTTGCCACCAACTCCAGAAACTTATCACATCACTCTCTCTCTCCACTCCCTGAAATGGCTTGAACTTCCTAACTACCTCAAACTCCTTAGACTTACTACTGCTCACAAGCTCATATTCAAATCTTCAAGTTGTCTTTCTGTGTCCACATTTTAACCCCCTACATTCCCAACTTCTCTCTAAGATCAGAAAACCACAATCTCCTAAACATATATAAGCCTCGTAGTCCCCCTGGCCACCTACTGTTATACTGCTCCCTAGCTAAACTCTAGAATTCTCTCCCTACCACCTTTTGAAATACTCAGAGCCACACAAATGTCAAAACTCTTCTCCAATATCACCTCCTTTCAAAGTGGGAATGTTCCTGTACCCCTACCACATAAACACTTTAACACCATCTCACATGCACTATATACCTCGACCTTCTATCACTGTGCTCTTTTACCCTTTGCCCCTAATTCCTCTCCTACCCTATACCTCATAAACTTCTCCAACCCACTCCCTTTCTCCATTATTTACCACCTTTTACCTCCCCACCTCACCTTCTTATCGCTGTCCTCATATTTCTGACTTACAAAAAAAAGCTTCTTTTTTTATCTGTATATAAATGTTTTACTTACATGTTTTTTTCATCTGAAATGCCTGTACTTTTAATATGTTTAGACTACATGAATCTCACTTTTGTAATAGGATTAGAAATGTTATGTCTGTATTTTTCACTGTTCTACTACTGTATTTACTTTTGTAAAACTATTGTAAAATTGTCTATATCCTGTGAAGCTTTTCTCCCTGGGCCTCCACTGAAAACAGGCTCTTCCATGCCCAGCGGACTACCCTGGTCATCTAACTGTAATAAATAAATATTCTGGGGAAGTCAAACATTCTGACAGACAAGCTCAGCAGAACCATTCTGATACCTCATGTGTGGTCTCTCAATCCATCAGTGGCAGACATGAACTTTCAGAAATGGGGTCAAGGTTGCTGCGATCTCTTTGCCTCTCCTTCCAACACCAAATGCAGCAAGTACTTTGCCCTGATTCTCCCTCTGGGGGAGTCCCCCAGAGAAACTCTGATCCATGCCCCACCGGTCTACTCTTTGCCAACCCTCCCCTTCCCCTGATACCCAAATTTCTCCAGAAAGTTCAGAGGTTGAAGTGCAAAGTCATCCTCATTGCCCCTTTCTAGCTTCGACAAGTTTTGTTCCCCTTCCTGTGGTCTCACCTTACATGCCTTCCTTGGACTCTCAATCCCATTCCAGATTTTCTGTCCCATCCTTTGGGCTTCACACATCCAGATGTGCTCAGTCTGAAGCTAATCACTTGGCTGCTCCACTTTCTTTGTTGGCTTAAACTCCCACACTATCCTGTCCTGTTCAGAAGATTTTGATTGCAGCTTATAAGGCCTCTATCAGGAAAAATTACTCTAGCAAATGGAAGAGATTTTCTATCTGGGTGCAGCTAGTTAGATCCTTTCACAGCTCCTATTCCCACTATTCTGGATTTCTTGGCTCACATTTTTAACAATGGTGCTAGCTTTTCTACAGTTAAGGTACAGCTAGTAGCCATATCAAACCTCCATATAGGTGAAGATTCTACATTCCTAGCATCTATAAAAATGTGTAAGGCATTTTTAAGGGGTGCTTTTCTACTTTGGCCTCCAGTCAAGGATCCTACACCTCCTTGGGACCTCACTTTAGTGTTACAAGACCTAGAATTCCCTCCCTTTAAACCAGCTGCCACAGTTGATTTACAATTTTTGTCTTGGAAGACAGCCTTCTTAGTAGCTATCACCTCTTCTAAGAGAGTCAGTGAACTACAGGCCTTGTCCATTAAGTTTCCTTATCTTGTCTTCCACAAGGACAGAGTGACTCTTTGCACTAATTCTTTATGCCCAAGGTTGCTTCGGAGGCTAACATTAACCAAGTTATTAATCTCCCAGTCTTTTTCCCTAATTTTGAAAACAAAGGAGAGTACAAGCTTCATCCACTTGAGGTACACAGGTAGCTACATTTTTACTAGGATAGGATGAAAAACATCAGAAAAAGAGACCAACTTTTTGTCTCCTTTGCTAATTCTAGATTAAGAAGACCAATCACTAAAGTGACTTTAGCTAATTGGATTTCAAAGCTTATTGAATTGACGTGCTCAAATAAAGGAATTCCTGTATCACCTCAAATCAAGGCCCATTCCATCAGGTCTCTTTCCACCTCTGCAGCCTTTTGGTCTAGAGTTCCAATCAATGACATTTGTTGAATGGCTACTTGGTCTTCCTCTCATACCTTTATATCCCATTACAAGTTGGATGTCTGTTCCAGGAGCAGGGCTTCCTTTGGCTCTGCCATGCTCTGGAATATCCTTCCATGAGGCCACCCAGGGGTTATGTAGCTGGGGACTCTGTCCCACAGGTTGAAGACCAAATTAAGACAACTTCAGATAAAAAAGTCATGTTCTTACCATAACGTTCCATCTGAGTTGTTGCTTCATTTGTCTTCAACCTTCCCCTTCCTCAGGTCTTGGGAGGACTTGGTAGAGGTTCACTCAGGTCTCTCCCACTTACTCTATTACTCGAGCCCCTAATGTACTTTCTCTATGACGCTTGATTGAGCTTAGTGAATATTTTGTTCTTATCTGCAGCAAACCTGATCTGAGGGGTAGAGGGAGAGTGGAGATAGGATACGATGAGCTCAGTTTTCGGCTCCAAGGTTGAAGTATACAGCCGAGTCAGATCCAAGACCCACAGGTTGAAGACAAATGAAGCAACAACTCAGGTGGAATATTATGGTAAGAACATAACTTCTTTTTTTACACATGGTTCTTTTCATGATTGTTCTTTGTCCATTTTACCTTTTTTCATAGTGTATGTATCAGTTTGGTATGAAGGTAATTGAGAATGCAAGTACAAAATCTTGTTGTGTAGGGGGAGTAATATTGCATGCTGATTATACCTGAAATTCCCCTTTAAAAGACCTGCAGAGATGCAAGACTTCTCTTTCCCCTGTTTGTTCTCCATCAAAGTGTCATTGCAGACAAAAGGTGGTTTTATGAGTACAGGGTGACAGCAGAGTTGCACTTGATCAGAAAATAAAGACAGCAAAACAGTAAATCCACAAAAAAAGCTCACACCAGGTGTAGTGCAGCAAGCAAAATTGTAGTCCAAATTCAAACACAGTGCAGCAAACAACAGTGATGCAGCAAGCAGAGATGAATCCAACTTTGAACTCCAAGTTTAATCCAAATTCAAAATGTAAGCACTTTCGTCCCTTAAAACATTAATACAGGAACTTCATCAGACAACATACTTTACATTCAGCTTCCTTTTAAAAGGTAAAACTTGTGACCTCACTTCCTCACCTCCATTCATCTACAAAAGTTTTTAAAGGGCCACTGTTTTTTTTTTTAAATGCAAGTACAACACAGTAAGAAACTACATGCATAAAACCACATAAATAATGCCATGCTATACAAATACAATACAATAAAAAACTACATTTATAAAATCACATAAATATTAGTATAGTTTGTCATGTAATCTAAACATGAAAAACAGTTGTTTTAAAATCCTAAAATGCAAAAAGAATATTTAAGCCATCAAACTCTAGCCTACTGAATGTGTTGATAAATAATTGAGGTATTAAATACTGGACATTTAATATTTAGCAATATCAAATCTTATCTTTTCAAAGCTTTAAGTTTTAATAAACTGGAAATTGACTGGCTGTCATTCAATGCTTATTATGTTTAGAAAATCTTATTAACAATATGGACATTGTGATTGTTTCTGTGGACATGGGTGGAGCCGTGGTGGTTCAGGATTTGGTGGCCTATGAAGCTGAGGGTGAGCGTCAACTTTATAATAGATCTCACTACTAGGAAATGGTTGTTGATCCAACTATGAAATTTAAACAAGATATTGATCATTTCCTTAATCTGGCAGAAGATTAAGGCATTATCACAAAAGAAGTTTGTTTTCATCTAAAGGTAGATCATCCTAAAAAGCTGTACATTTACTTCTTGCCAAAGATTCATAAGGATTCCAATAGACCACCCAGTAGACCGATTGTTTCAGGCAGAGGCTCTTAAACTGAGCCTTTATCTGAATTTCTCACTTTATATTTAAAACCACTTTTGGTTTTTATACGTTCCAGAATACAGGACATGACCCAGTTTCTCTCCATTATTTCCAATATACAATTGGAATCTGATTGGCTCTTATGTACCTTGGATGTCACCTCCTTGTACACTAATATCCCCCATTGGGTGGGATTAATGGCCTTGCAATATTGGCTGGATCGAGCCAATATGTATAAACCTGGTTTTAATATGCTTCTTATTTGCATGGCAGAAATGGTCCTGACCCATAATATCTTTTATTTCAAAAATAGATGCTTTTGGCAACTTCAGGGTACTGCTAATGGGGGCATCTTTTGCCCCCATTTATGCAGACCTATTTATGGCGTATGTGGAAGAATAGTTGATATATGACACCAGTCATAATATTTATATTAATGAAATGGACATATGGAGAAGATGACTGTTGGTTGTTGTGGAGAGCGGATGAAGAATTCCTTATGGAATTTTTGGAATATTTGAATTGCAAAGTACAGTTTTGTACCTACCATAAATGTAGATGTCCGATAGATATGCAACTGCAGTCCTGACATATGGGTTGTCCTGCCTCAGGCAGCCCTTCAGTCGGCCGGATTCCAAAGTCTGGGTCCGGCGTCGGCTGATGTCGCCTCCTCCCTGACGTCAGAACGACTGGGGTATAAAGGCATCAGCCGGCGCCATCTTCTTCAGTGTTTCTTGCCCCAGATGCCAGGTGCCCTCCAAGGAAGGCAAACTTTTGTGAATGGATAAACAAAAAATCCAGAAATGCACAACAGTAATAAACAGATACACCATAACAGATATCCCCAGCTTATAGGGAAAAAAGGGGGGAAATTGGACCCAAGGGAAACAACAGAGGGGTAGGAGGGAGGGAAAACCTGACTGCAGTTGCATATCTATCGGACATCTACATTTATGGTAGGTACAAAACTGTACTATGTCCTTCAAGAATGCAACTGCAGTCCTGACATATGGGTTGAATACCATAGCCAAGCTGGGGGTGGTAGGACTAAGCAAGAGATGGTGTAGCTAGAAGGCCCTGCAGGACTGCCGAAGCAAAGCCTGCTCTGGATCTGGAGTATAATGGCAGGTTGTAGTGTTTGGTAAATGTATACACGGAGCTCCATGTAGCAGCTTCTAGAATATCTTTTGTAGCCACTCCTCTTAGAAAAGCTGTGGATGTGGCCATAGCTCTGGTGGAGTGAGGTCTAATATTGACTGGCACAGTTTTTCCATGGAAAGAATAACAGAATCTGATGCAGTGTCCAATCCATTTTGAGATAGTTTGCTTGGTGACTGCCTTTCCTTGTGCCCCAGCAGCATAGGCTACGAACAGTTGGTCAGACTTCCTGGTAGACTTGGTTCTGTCCAAGTAGTAGCGTAGTTGCCTGTGAATGTCTAAAGTATGCAACAGCCTTTCCCCTTTGTTTTGAGGATTAGGAAAGAAAGTAGGCAGGTGAATTGCTTGGTTTAGAGACACCCTGAATATCACCTTAGGCATGAAGGAAGGATTGGTCCTAAGAGAAACTCTGTCCTGATGAAAGATGAGGAAAGGAGGAACTGCCATGAGGGCCTGTATCTCTGAGACTCTTCTTGCTGAGGTGACTGCCAACAGGAAAACTGTTTTCCAAGATAGGAATTGCATTTCTGAAGATGCTGCTGATTCAAAAGGAGGAAGAGTTAATTTTTCCAAGACATAGTTGAGGTCCCATGCAGGGATTGGTTGTTTCCTTGGAGGTTTGATATTCTTTATACCCCTTAGAAACTGTCTTAGCAAAGGGTGCGAAAACACAGGTGGATCATAGTTGTAATGTGCTGAGATAGCTGAAGCGTGGATTTTGATGGAAGAGTATGAAAGGCCACTGAGAAACATGTCTGCCAAGTATTCTAATATCAGAGGTATGCTCATCAGGGATGCATCCTGGCCCTTGTTGACATTCCAGATGGTGAATCTCTTCCATTTGGCCGAATAGGTTTTTCTGGTGGAAGGTCTGCGTGCCTCCAACAAAATTTCCTGAACTTCTTTGGAGAGGGAGTCATGGATCCCAGTCATGGAACTCTCCAAGCTGTCAGCTTTAAGGTTTGCAGCTTCGGGTGAACAGTTTTGTAGTTGTGCTGGGTCAGGAGCTGAGGCCATGGAGGCAAGAGCCACGGTTTGGTGTGAGTAATGCTCAGTAGCAGTGGGTACCAGTGTTGCCTTGGCCAGTCTGGAGCTATCAAGATTCCTCTTGGTTGTTCTGCCTTGATCTTCAGTAACACCTTGGTGATTAAAGGCAGGGGAGGGAATGCATAAATTGTTAGGGCATTCCAACTGAAGGAAAGAGCATCCGTTTTTCCAGGCTAGAGGATGGTAAATCCTTGTGCAAAACCTTTCCAGATGATGATTGAGAGGAGATGCAAAGAGGTCTATGTCTGGCCTTCCCCATGCAGTTGTTATTTGTGAGAAAATGCATGGGTGCAGCATCCATTCATGTGGATCCAAGAAATTTCTGCTTAACCTGTCTGCCAGAACATTGTCCTTGCCCGGAACAAACTGGGATTGCAGGTAGATGTTCAGTTTCAGGGACTTTTCCCAAAGAGTCATTGTCAGTCTGCAAAGGGGGTAGGAATGAGTGCCCCCTTGTTTGTTTATGTACCACATGACAGTGGTATTGTCTGTCCTTATTAGCAGATGGCCTTGCTGAAGAGATTTTCCAAAGGCTTCTATTGCGTGTATCACTGCCAACATCTCTTTTTGATTTATGTGCTGATATTCTGTCATCCCTCACAACTTAGGAATAAATTGGTTCTGTGACTATCTGGTATCAAAGGGAGTCAGACAAGATAAAATTAATATGCTGGAACAACTTTTAGACATAGTTTTAAGAAACAACTATATTGTATTCAGCAATGAGTATTACATCCAGATAGAGAGAGTAGCAATGGGTGTGGCATGCGGAAACATGTACACAAATGTGGTAATGTTGCAGTCATAAAAGAAATTCTTATTTCAGTCTATTTTTTTCCAACATTGCCACATGTATACCTGTTTCCTGGATGACATATTCATCCTTTGGAATGGCCCAAGAGAACAAATAGATCCATTCTTAGATTATATAAATAATTCTACATCTTTTTTAAAATTCACGCATTCTGTGAATGATAAGGAAATTGCTTACCTTGACATTTTACTTAAAAAAGGCATAGAGCATAATAGATTTACAGCTGAAATATACCGTAAAAGATACATATATTCTAATAATTTTTTACACTACACGAGCTGCCATCCATTCCACCAAAAACGAGGAGTAGCTAAGGGATAATGATGGTGTCATTAAATTAATGCTTTTTAAAGGAATGTAGTAATTTGAAGAAAATGTTTTTGAAAATAATTTCTCCATCTGATTTAGTGGAAAACATCATGAATGAAGTAATAGAAAAAAGAGCAAGTGGACACTTTGTACGCTTGTTAAATTCTGAATGTAATGTACACACAAATTTTGAAGTTAATACGAGTAGTAGTAGTGTTAGATCTGAGTCTATAGTCTACCACTCTAATCAATTGGATGTTGAAACAATTGAAAAAGGAAATGAGTTTAAATCTTGTTTTCTAACCAGTTTTTCCAATGATGCATACTTTATAAAGGACATACTAGTGAAAAATTGGAAACTCTTAGCATGTGAAAGGGATATAAAAGCAATTCTAAGTGATAAACCTACATGTGTGTTCAGGAAAGGATGCAACATCAAAACACTACTTGAAAGTCAAAAAGAGGCACAATGTACAGGGTACATGTACAAATGTTGGTCCTGTAAAATTTGTTCCTATATTTTACAAGTTAATGAAGTAAACATCAATGGAATAAAATAAAAATCATGAACAGATTTTCTTGTACCACTGAAAGAGTGTTCTATTGTGCCCTTTGTGAACTATGTTCTTGCTTTTACAAGCTCAAAAACAGAATAAGTGAACACCTTAGGAATATCAGGGATCAATGCCCACTTAATGCACATGCTAAACCTATAGGGCAATATAATGAACATAAATTCAAGTTTTTATATTAGAATCAGTATCTCCCTCAGTTAGAGGTGGAGTATGGCCTTATTTACTGGAGAAAGCAGAATTAAGTTGGCAAATCCAACTAGACTGTATTCACTGACCAGGCTTGAATGACAGCCAGTCAATTTCCAGTTTATTACAACTTAAAGCTTTGAAAATATAAGATTTGATATTGCTAAATATTAAATGTCTAGTATTTAACACCTTAATTATTTAGCAACATATTCAGTAGGCTAGAGTTTGATGGCTTAAATATTCTTTTTGCATTTTAGGATATTAAAACAACTGTTTTTCATGTTTAGATTACATGACAAACTACAGTAATATTTGTGATTTTATAAATGTAGCTTTTTATTGTGTTGTATTTGTATAGCATGGCATTATTTATGTGGTTTTATGCATGTAGTTTCTTACTGTGTTGTACTTGCATTTTTTAAAAAAACAGTGGCCCTTTAAAACTTTTTTGTAGATGAATGGAGGAGAGGAAGTGAGGTCCCAAGTTTTACTGTTTAAAGGGAAGCTGAATGCAAGGTACTCTGTCTGATGAAGTTCCTGTATTAATGTTTTAAGGGACAGAAGCGCTTATGTTTTGAATTTGGATTAAACTTGGAGTTCAAAGTTGGATTCATATCTGTTTGCTGCATCACTGTTGTTTGCTGCATTGTGTTTGAATTTGGACTACAATTTTGCTTGCTGCACTACACCTGGTGTGAGCTTTTTTGTGGATTTACAGAGCTGCACATGATGCCTTTTATCTGATCAACACACAATTAGCATGCAGTGGAGACAAGACAACTCAATGAAAATGGAAGAGAGTACAAGTTAGTGCTTTAGTGATTCAGGTCTGTGATTATAAGCATTACAGTTCCTCTTCAGTACATGGCATGGTGAGGGTATTGATATGCTGTCTACTAGCCTATCTTTGACCAGAATGGTTACCCTGTGCCCACAAGTTGTGTACTGTAATGAGGTAATAATGTATCTTTCAATCTCAGTAGAAACCAAGAATAGTGCTGTCCCCTGGCCTAATTTGAGGGGACATTTCCATATTGCATCTGTGTTTTCCTTCATAGTGAATTAGTAAGGTAATTGGGTACCAAAACATTAAAATTCTTTTTTTGAAAGAATTATATTATGATAGACAGTTTACAACTGTAAACACAATTTTATTATTATTAAGTAGCATGTTAACCTGCAACATGTTTACTGCTGTTTGGCCTGGAATATTTCTCCTAACTTTTATAGAATGCTTTTTTGCTCTGAACTTCTTAAGGAGGTGCACATACTGCCCCCAACAAACAGAAGAGGTATAACAACACAAAAAATAAATACTGCCTCAGAGGCAGTATAACAACACAAAAATATAAATTTAAAACTTATTCCAAGAGTGACAGGAGCATAATGCTTAAACAGTTTATTGTCATTCTAAAAGCTTAATAAAACCTTTTTCCTTACAATATTCATTACATGTTTTGGCAGAAATGGGCATCATATCACATTCTGTAAAGCAGTAGGGAACCTTTGCCAAAAGGGTAGTCATAAATGCTAATGTAATATCAGCCAGTTTACATGCAGTCATTGTGAATGTTGCCATTGCACTGCATTAGAAGAAATACCACTACAGAGCTAGTGGGTGAAGAGACTGAAAAACATGGAAGTAAGCTGTCACCATGACACATGGATATGAGTTCTGGACTATATCCCATATAACCTGGGCACATTAGAGGGTATGTTAGTGAATCATTCATGCTACCTCAAATGTCCAGGATGGAGGGCCAGCATCATGCTCTATTGCAGTATTTGACACAGTTTAAATATCAAGGATACCAATAAGGACCTTTATACCCACTTCCATGAACTGTAACCAAATGAGGCATATGCCTGAAAATGTCAGTCACTGCTTGGCCCATACTGCTGAATCACCCTTGCATGATCAGGGCACACAAAAGACCAGATAGGATTTCTTATGTCTGGCTGGTAGGTATGGGGTTTAAATGATGTTGAAAAAAAGTGGCAATTAAAAATTCACCATAGGCATAAGTCTGAAACCAATATCACAAAGAAAAAAACACTCATGCTAAAATTGTTTTGATGACTGGTGTTCTTTCAGATACTGAACTGTTCTGCTATTCCTTCAGCTTATTATAGCACTATCTCTCTCTCTCTCTCTATATATATATATACATATATATATACATACACACACTTAATTTTGGACAAAGCAGTTAGCATGCCCATTATAAATTCAATATTGCCCATTGGAACAAGCACTTATGAAAGTTAAACAAGTCCCTGTGGCTGCAGCTATCATACTCTATATAACACAAAGTAGAGAACGTAAATTCAACCATTAGTATTTAAAATTCATGAGCAGTTCTGTACTGCATGGGAAGTGTGTTTTTTTTTTTTTAATTAAAATCAGAATAGAATCTTGTATAATTAAAAAACAAAGAAAATGTATTCACAGCCATAAGGAGCATCCTAATTTGAATAGCTTAAGTGCATGCTCACTCCAGATGCTCTTAAAAGAAGATAAAACTAAAAAGTTGGCAGCAAGCTCACTTAGGCTAATGTACTTTCCAAGGAATGGCATGTACTGCACTGTACTGTAAAACATTGTCATAGCTGGTGTGGGCAATCTCAGCTTACCCAAGCCTGTGTTGTTTTTTTTTTTTTTATCACTCAGCTTTCAGCATAATGATCAAGCCATGGCAGCTACAGGTAAAGCATTGTCCACACTGAGTTATAGATTATTGGTAAAATGTACATCCTCACTTCTTTATGTTGAATAATGCATAGCATGGGCGTAACTAGTTTCCACAGCTTTGCCAGCCAGGAAGCATGTTTTGTAAATTCATACATTCATACTATATCACCATGTCCTTATTCTCAATGCCAAGTTTTTTCCCTGTCCTCTGGGCTTTATCCTTTGCTGTGTTCATTTCAGAGCAAAAGGTGTATATCACTAAACATTTACTTCAGCATTATTGGAGGTCATATGGGACAGCATGGGGAGGATGCCCCCCCCCATTGTAAAAAGAAGTAGCAGTCCATAAAAATCACAAAAAGTGATAGGCCAAAGAAGACCAGAAATGGGAGTGGACTACTGAGGATAAGAAAGAAATTATGTATTGTTACTATAATGCAAAAAGCCCAGAATTTCCAGACAGAGGGTATGCAAAAAGATTAACAGATAAAGTAGAAAGAAAAAGTACTTCCACAAGAAAAATTGTCAGAAATTTCAAATGAAAATTTGCGTTCATTAATACAACAGGTTTTTGAAAAACAGTATGTAGATCAAGAAGCTTTGATCTGTTTGGAAAAAGAAGCATCTGAGGAAGTGCAATAATGTAAATAAAACCTAGATATTTTTGAAAAGTATAAAAAAAGAAATATGGGCATGGGAAAGAAAGAGAGATTTGATATGGTGCAATATTTATGCAAAGGAGAAAGCCAAGTTAATTAATATAGAGAAGGCAGGCCCCAAAGATATTCAAAGAGAAATACAGGCAAAGGCATCCAGATATGGAACATTTCACAAAAAAAATCACAAAGATAGAACACAGAAAAGATTAGTAAAGTAGAAGTTAAATAGAAGCTTAAGTTATGGAGTGCCTGCAAAGTGAAGGATTTAATACAGACTACAGCACATCATGATGGGGTGAGTCCCCAAAATAAGGAGAAGCAAGATCGGGAGACATCTGAAAAAGAAATATGGATGTGGGAAAGAAAGAGATTTAAAATGGTGTAATATTGATACAAAAGAGAAAGCAAAACTAACCAATATAAAAAGAGCAGCACCAAAGATATTTGGAGAAATACAGGCAAAGGAATCCAGGTATGGAAAACATTACAATACAAAAAATAAGAAGAGATTACTAATGGAGAAGTTAAAGAAAGTGAAGGATTCAGTGTAGAAAATATAATGCATAAAGCACCACAACAGGATAGAGCAATGGATATCTAAATTAAGGGGAAACCAGTGAAACAGGAAGCAACTGTTCAGGTGCCATATCAAGATATTGTGGAGCCTTCCACAGGAAACCAGCATAAACATTCACTTGAAGCTAGACTGCAAGGGAAGGAACAGGAAAAGTACGGTTTTGTACCTACCATAAATGTAGATGTTCGAAGATCCACATTGCTGCAGTCCTTACATATGGGTAGTCCGCTGTCCTCGGTCGGCCCGAATACCAAAGTATTAGGCTGACGTCGGTCAAGGCGCTTAAAACTGACATCAGGACGTCAGGGTACAAAAGCGCATGACCGACGTCATTTCCTCAGTCTTTTCTTGCCCCAGATGTCAGAAGGCCCTAACAAGAAAGGCCACAGCCAAAAACCAGCAAAAATTAACCAACCACCCGTGCACTAACCATATTTACACTATGTACAACACAAACCACACCACCACCTTCAACAACAGAGGGGAAGGAGGGAGGGTAAATTGGACTGCAGCAATGTGGATCTTCGAACAGCTACATTTATGGTAGGTACAAAACTGTACTATGTTCTTCATCTCACATTGCTGCAGTCCTTACATATGGGTAGAATCCCAAAGCAGAGGTAAGGGAGGATGGCAAAACTATAAAGCATTAGGAGCTGCCAACATGCCCTGTAAAATTGCAGTGGCAAATCCAGCCCTAGATTTAGAGTAAAGAGGAAGGTGGTAATGCTTAGAGAAAGTATGCACTGAACTCCAAGTAGCTGCTTCCAAAATATCTTTAGTAGCCACCCCCCTTAAAAAAGCTGTAGAAGTGGCAGTAGCCCTAGTGGAATGAGGCCTAATCCCAGCTGGAATCTCCTTACCATGATGGGAATAACAGAAAGCAATACAACAACCAATCCACTTAGAAATAGTTTGTTTTGAAACAGGTTTGCCCTGAGAACCCAAAGCAAAAGAAACATACAACTGCTGAGACTGCCTGAACCCTTTAGTTCTGCTCAAATAATATCGCAACTGTCTGTGTATATCCAAAGTGTGCAAAATCCTTTCCCCTTTATTTTGGGGGTTTGCATAAAAAGTAGGCAAATGAATAGTTTGGTTTAATGCCACACTAGAAACCACTTTAGGCATAAAAGAAGGGTTAGTACGCAAAGACACCCTATCCTTGTGGAAAATTAAGAAAGGCTCAACTGCCGTAAGGGCCTGTAATTCAGAAACCCTTCTCGCAGAGGTAATGGCCAACAAAAAAGCAGTCTTCCATGATAAATATTTCAACTCTGCCGATGCTGCAGGCTCAAAAGGTTGTAGAGTGAGTTTCTCCAACACAAAATTGAGATCCCAAGCAGGAGTAGGAGCTCTACGTGGGGGTCTTATATTCTTTGCCCCTCTAAGAAATTGCTTAAACAAAGGCTGAGAAAATAATGGTGGGTCACAGTCATAGTGAGCAGAAATTGCTGCAGCATGAACCTTTATAGAGGAGAAGGACAAACCTTTGTCCAATAACTCAGTAAGGTATTGAAGCGCAACACTTAAATTAGGTTTAGAAACATCAAAGTCCTTTGCTGTACTCCAAAATAAAACTCTCCTCCATTTATCTGCGTAAACTTTCCTTGTACTAGGCCTTCTGGCCTCCAAAATAACATTCAAAACTTGTTGTGGAAGCTGAGACCCTCCAGGGTTTAAAACAGAATATGCCAGGCTGTCAGATGTAGAGAATGAAGTTTGACATTGAGTAAATGACTGTTCTCCTGAGACAGCAGGTGAGGAATCGAAGGCAAAGGCCATGGAGGCTCCTGTACCAGACTTCTCAGTAATGGGTACCAGTGCTGTCGAGGCCAATCTGGAGCTATTAAAATCATGTTTGGCTTGTCCTGTCTGACCTTCAGCAGTACCTTTGGGAGGAGAGGCAGAGGTGGAAAGGCATACACGTGAAGATTGCTCCAATTGAATGAGAGAGCATCCACTTTCCAAGCTGTGGGATGAAACCTTTTGTGCAAAACTTTGGCAGCTGGTAATTTAGTGGAGAAGCGAACAGATCTATGTCTGGAGTTCCCCATAACACTGTCAATCTCTGAAATACATGAGGATCCAATTTCCACTCGTGGGGATCCATAATTTGTCTGCTCAACACATCTGCTAAGGAGTTCTGTGCTCCTGGCAGAAACCTTGCCTGAAGATTTATCTGTAAACTGAGAGCAGTCTCCCACAAAATCATTGCTTGTCTGCATAGAGGATAAGAATGTTCCCCTTGCTTGTTGATGTACCACATGACAGTTGTGTTGTCTGTTTGAATCAACACCTGCCCTGGAAGAAGTAAATCCTTGAAAGCTATCAATGCAAATTGGACTGCTAACATCTCCTTCAAGTTGATATGTAGATGTTGAAGTCTGGCAGGCCACGTGTCTTGTACCCATTTTCCATTTAGATGAGCTCCCCAAGCTTTGTCTGAGGCATCTGTCGTTAAAATCTGACTCGCCTCTGGCCGGGTCACAGAGAGTCCCTTGTTTAGGTGACATTCCTGAGCCCACCACAAAAATTCCTTTTGAATGCAAGGTATTATCGGAATGACAGTGTCCAAATCTTGGCAGTGCTGTGTCCATACATTCTTGAGATACCATTATAGCTTCCTCATATGCAGTTTGGCATTGGGAAGTACCAGAATACAAGATGCCATGAACCCCAAGGCTTGAAGGACTGTCCTTGCAGTCAGCCTGGACTGACGAGACAACTGGTGGAAGTAAAGAGAAAGATTCTTTTGTTTGTCCGGGGTCAAAAAGGCCATCTGGGATGCTGTATTCAGTCTCACACCCAGAAAGCACATGTCCTGAGAGGGTACTAGACTGGACTTTATTTCGTTCACAGAATACCCCAGGCATCTTAACACTGCCATCACATACTGTAAATGAAGAAGAAGTTCGTCCTTTTCTTGGGCCAGAATCAGGCAATCGTCCAAATAAGGATAGATCTGTATTCCTCTTAGTCTGAAGAAAGCTACCACTGGAGCCAGAACCTTCGTGAACACTCTGGGCGCAGTAGATAAGCCAAAGGGCAATGCAGAGAACTGATAATGTGAAGTCCCAGCCCGAAAACGCAGATACTTCCTGCAACTGGGCCTGATAGGAACATGAAGGTAAGCCTCCTTGAGATCCAGAGTCACCATCCAGTGATCTTTGCCCAGCAGAGGTAAAAGCTGTTGTAACGTCAACATTTTGAACTTGGGAATGTCCAGATATGTGTTGAGGATAGATAAATCCAAAATTGGTCTCCACGTGTTTCCTTTCTTTGGTACTAGAAACAGGCGAGAATAAAATCCTAGGCCCACTTCTGGCAGAGGGACCGGTTGTATGGCTCCTATTTGAAGTAGTAGAGAAATTTGATTGCGAGCCTCTAGTCTTTGCTGAGGAGGAACGTCCGGCATGCCTTTGAAAGGAGTCAAGGTATGGAAATAAAACTTGTAACCCTGGTGTATGATATCCAATACCCATTTGTCTTGGGTAATCAACATCCAATTTTCCTTAAAGAGTGCTAACCTTCCTCCCAAAGGTGCTGCCAGGCAAGAAGGATCTGGCAGCTGAAAAAGTAGGTCATTGGGCCTGTTTACGAAAGGACTGGCCCCTGCCCTCACCCGAAGATTGTGCAGGTGAACTCCTGTTCTAGGCCTGAAAGATCTCTGACCTCTGCCCCTACCACGCCTAGATCTACCCCTAGACTGAGAATCATAAGAAGGATACGTCCCACCCCTTAGCAGGCCAATTCCTACTAAACTGGAGGCTGAACTTGCAAAAAGTCTTTAACAGCCTGCATAGACTTAGCCTTGTCTTCCATTTTCTTCAAGACTTACTCCACAGGTGAACCAAACAACACATCAGACTGCAAAGGAGCTTCCAAAATCCTTGTCTTAACATGGTCAGATAAATTCTGATCCTTCAGCCAGGCGTGCCTGCGAAGAACTGAGCCAGTGGCAGCCACCCTAGACGAGGCCTGCACAGCATCAAAACCACACTGTAATGAATGCTTACCCACCTGTTCAGAGACATGCACCAAATCTTGTAATTCTTTACACTCAATGCCTTCCGCCAGAGCATCCACCTTAGACTTCAATTGAGAAAGAAGAAAGTTTTGATATTTCAACATATGAAACTGGCAATTCAAAGCCCTCATAGCTAAGGTAGAAGATGTATAGACCTTCTTTCCCCATCTATCCAAAGCTCTGGCTTCTTTATCTAGAGGAACCGGATTATTTACAGCAGAGGCCTTGACACCCTTAGGTCCCTGACTAATAGTTTCTGGGTCCGCCCTAGGACTCTTATAAAGATATTTATGAGCCTCAGGCACCCTGTAATACCTATCCGGTTTAACAGGAGCAGGAGGCAGAGAATCAGGATTAAGTGAAGCCTCTGCAAACACATCTTCCACAACATCCAGAACAGGGGTATAGCCAAGGGCCTATGCTGGGGTAACAGCAAAAACTCCCTAAGCCTTTTCCTAGAATCAGAGAAGTCCTGACCTTCCCACTTAAAATGTTCCCTCATAGAATGAAGTGTCTCTGAAAAGAAAAATCCTCTGGAGGAGAAGCAGAAGGAGTGGAATCATCTGCATCAGAATCAGAATAAGGAGAGTACTCCTGCAAGTCTTCAGCTGAAGACTCTGAAACATCCGAAGCCTGCTCCAAACTTCCCAACTCTGGCTCCACCCTAGGCCTCTTATCAGGAGGGGGCAAAGAACATCTAATCAGAGTAATCAAATCTTCTGCCATTTTAAGCATGTGCTTCTTAGGCACAGACCCTGCTGAACTAGGAGTGACACCAACAGAAGCTAAAACTGGCCTGCCTCTGGGAGAAGCCTTGGAAACAGAAGGAGAAGGCCTAACCACCCTAGGAAGGGAGGGGATTACAGTAACTTGAGAAGCCCCTTCAGCCTGACCTGCCTCCTGAGAGACCACCTCCTGCAAAATCAAAGTCTCCCCCTGAGACTCCAGAGAAGTCTCCGTCGGAACCACCGGTTCCACTGAAGCCTCTAAAGAACCGGCGTCCGGAACGGACGACTCATCTTGCCTGGGTTTAACTGCTTTGTCTTTGCGCTTCTTCGCAGAAGCGGGCGCCGGAGAATACGCCGAACGGCACTTGCAACGCTGCTTCTGCATCGGACCATGCGGCAAAAAAGACTGAGGAAATGACGTCGGTCATGCGCTTTTGTACCCTGACGTCCTGATGTCAGTTTTAAGCGCCTTGACCGACGTCAGCCTAATACTTTGGTATTCGGGCCGACCGAGGACAGCGGACTACCCATATGTAAGGACTGCAGCAATGTGAGATGAAGAACATCTCTGATGCAGTCAATGTTGAGAAGGGATAGGCCAGTGAGTTCTCATAAGACAAAGCAACGGATGGCACAGGATGAAACTGAAGAGAAGGTGCCACAGGAAGATGTTATAGAACCTTCTGTAGAATGCCCACAGGAAATGGAAAACAAGGGATGTACTCTCAGTTTGGAAGAAAATGAGCTAAGGAAAGAGTTGCTTGATTTAATGCACATATAGATATATTAAGATCAATGAAAGAAATAGGCTGCAGAAGGTCAATAAACCCCCAAAAGTCAGAAGTCTGATAAAACAAATGAACACAGTAATTAGGACAGTCTATAGAGATCCATGCAATATAACAGAAGTAAACAGAATATATTACTGTGCAGCTAAATTAATAACTGATAAAGCCCTACCACAAGAACACAGGGTAGTGAGGGAAAGGAAGGGGAGAAATTGAATACCATCATGGAAGTATTGAATGGAGAAAACACATAGGTCTACTACTTTCACCTTTACCATAAATTCAAATGATAGCACAATAATCTCCCCTGACCCCTCTACAAGACTATTAGGTGTTATCATAGACAATAATCTAAAATTTGACTTACATGTTAACCAAACTATCAAAACCATCAATAAAAAACTAGGGTCACTTTACAGAATAAAAGCCTTCCTAACCCCTCCAGCTAAAATTGCCATAGCTCGCTCTCACCTTCTTTCAACCCTTCTGTATGCATCCCCTCTACTCTCAAATTTAAACAAGACTGTCCTTAACAAACTCTCAATTTGCTACAACCACATTGCCAGGTTTTCCACTGGGCTGCCTTTTAGGACACATCATTGCATCAATCTAAATCAGCTTGGGTGGCTTGAACTACCCAGCCTAATCCAGTATAACCAACTGATTATGACCTATAAAATCCTCTATAATCCGGACAATACTCCTGCACTTAAAAATATCATCACCCCCATAACAATCCTAGGCCAATTCAATCCTCTAACAAACTACTAATTCAGACTAGCAAAATTAATAACACAGCCGGTGGCTCTCTCTTTGCAAACTCTGTAAGTAGATCCTGGAACTCTCTTCCAGCTGATATTACCTTACTTTCCACCTTAGGTCAATTTAAAACTAGACTCACACAACATTTGTCACTTAACTGGCTATGTCAATGTATCAAGCCTGGCTAACTCTCTCTAGAATGTGTAAAAATCTGTTAACCAGTTTACTGTGTAATTTAATTTAATCCTGACTTGCGCTCAGGATTAACTCTAACCTGTGAACTTGTTTAACTTGCTTACTTATGTAATCTTTGTAAATAGTCTGTTTGTAATATGCAATGCTGGTGTTGTGTAATGCTGTATATGCTTACCCTTGGAGCTTTTCTCCCTGGGCCTCCGCTGAAAATGGACATGCATCCAGTCGAACTATCCAGGTCAACAAATGTAAAATAAAAATGAATAAATATAAAGAAAAAGTACAATATAAGCAATTTATTGATGACCCAAAAATGTTTTATAGAGAACTGGCGAAACAAGGGAAAAAGGAATTGAAAGACTACCAAAATAAGAAGAAATAGATCTATTTTGGAGGAAATCTATGAAGATCATGTGGAACATAAACATGCTAAATGGATAAAAGAAGTAAAAGAAAGAACAAGAAGTCTAAAGGTACAGGATATGAAATGGGATAAAGTAATGGCCACAGAGATTGAAACAAAGTTAAGAAAAGCATGTAATTGGAAAACCCCAGGCCCAGAGGCAGTACCTAACATTTGGTTAAAAGTACTAACATCTTTACACTAATATTTAGCCATGAGTAAGAACTATTTACATGCACACCCCGAAGAGACACCAACCTGGCTAACAACAGGTAAAACAATGCAACTACTTAAGAGTGAACCTGCAAGCTACTCCAAAAAGTATAGACCAATAACTTGCCTTCTGATAACGTATAAACTATACACGGGAATTGATGCCGATGGAGTTTATAGTAATTTAGAAGAAAACTCAATTATGGCAGTAGAACAAAAGGGCAATAAAAGAAAGTCATATGGAACAAAGAATCATTTGTTGTTAAGGTCATAGTGGAGAACTGTAAAAAGGGTAAGAATCTAAGTATGGCATAGATTGACTACAAAAAAGCATTTGTTAGTATCCCACATTCATGGATAAAAGAGTGCCTAAAAATGTATAAGATACACCCTACACTGATCGACTATGTTACAGTGACCATGAAACAGTGGCAGACCACTTTGCAATTAAGCCATGATAAAGGACAAATTATTATTATTGGGTTGGGAGGGTGGCCTAATGGTTAAGGTGTTTGCCTTACAAACACAAGGTGCAAGGTTTGAGTCTCACAAGGGATAATTGGCTAGGCTTACAATGGCCCGCAAGGGCAGTTAGCTTAGTACTAATCTATGAATCTATCCCAGGGATAAAAATTCAAAGGGGGATATTCCAGAGTGACTCTGTCACCGTTGCTGTTCTGCCTTGCCCTTAACCCATTAAGCTGTCTAGTTAACAGCTTAGGCCATGGCTATAACTTGGCTCCTAGAAAACAACAAAGTCTAAAGACTTCTCATCTTCTCTTTGTTAATGATTTAAAACTGTATAGCTCATCAGATGAGGAACCGAAAGCACAGCTGCAGGTTGTCAAAACTTTTTCAGGTGATATTAGAATGTCATTTGGTCTTGATAAATGTGCACAAACAACCTTTAAAGCAGGAAAACTGTGGCACTGGAAAATATTAGTTTAGGACTAGAATGTGATATAAAAGAACTTGAGCAAGGGGGAATGTATACATTCTTGGGAACTGATGAAGGATCTGCAATAAAACATGAACAAATAAAACTTAGTAAGGAATACTTTAGAAGACTTATGAAACAGCGTTGACATCTAGGAACAAAATCCAAGCTGTAAACCAATTTGCTCTTCCTGTCCTAACTTACAATTTTGGAGCAACTGAATGGCCCCAAAATGTGTTGGATAGATTAGATATTAAAACAAGAAGGATGCTTCATGCTCACCAAATGATCTATAAAAATCAGTGCATACCAAGATTATATATTCCCCGTTCCGAAGGAGGGATGGTCCTCCTCGAAATTGATTACATGTATAGATCGGCAATCATGGGACTCCACACATATCTGCTGACCTAAAGACCCAAATGTAGTGAATGTTTTGAAACATAAGGAGAAGCTTAACCTAGCAGAAGCATATCGACATCGAGCAAGAATAGTAATAAAAGCAAAAGTAGATAAAAATCAGGCAGCAACTGAATGTGCCAAAAAACAAAAGAAAGAATATAAGGTGAAAGACCAGATGAAAAGGCAAGAAATGTGGAAAATGCATAAATATAGTTGCAAATATAGAAAACTTCTGGAAGAACCTCATGTTGATCAGGAACAAATGCAGGAATGGCTAATGAGAGGTGAATTCAAACCAAGAGATGAAAGGTTAAATATTGGTGGACCAAGATAGTGAGCTATGTACACTCTGGTTTACAAAGACCATTGAACATGTGGGAGAAACAGACTAATGTAGGCTTTGTAAAACCGAATTGGAAACAGTCGCACACCTCGTTGCTGGTTGTGACATACTAATGGCAGAAGGACTGTATACCGAAAGGTATAATAATGTGGCAAGACTATTGCACTGGGGATTGTGCAATCATGATACTGAAGTGGCTGAAAAACACTGGAAACATGAGCCACAAAGTATAATAGAAAATGATGAAGTGTACATCACATGGAATCATCCATTTACAACAGTTCAAAAGATAGATGCTAGAAAATAGTATACAGTGGTCCATGAAAAGAAGACAAAAATAGCAATGATCATTGAAATCACCACACCCAGTGACTAGTGTCCTGCGTACAGAGAGACACAAAGTTATCAGGATTTACAAGCAGAAATGAGAGCAATGTGGAAGAAGGATACCCAGATAGTTCCAACAGTAATAGGAGCAACGGGTCTTATAAAAGAGAGTCTACAATCATATTTAGATACATTACCAATACATGTAAATCCATATGAACTGCAGAAGGAGTCATTACTGGGCACGTTGCAGGTGCTGCAAAGAGCACTTGGTAAAACAGTACTAATTTCATTAACTTTAATCATACTTTGACTTAGGAAAGGGGTCCATTCTCATCATGGTTTTAGAAACCCAAACGTTTGGGAGAAATTTAAAGAAAGAAGAGCAACACAACTGATACTTACAGCACCAGTTATGTGCTTTCCTTTAGCAGTTGCCATGTTTGTTTATTGCTTATCATTTACACATAATTTTAATACACTAGATTGAAACTGAATCTGTGGTACCAGGGTCCCTCCTTGATGAGAAGTTGTGCATTCTATTGTTGGCTTAATCTTTTCCACTAGTTGCACTTTACCATTTTTCTGAGAAGATCCTATATTCGAGGATGCAAACTTAGTGGTGTCAATGTATGCTGAAAGTCACATGCTGACTGAATAAACACTCCTGAGTCCACCAGCTATGTTTCTCTTTTCACACAGGTTAGATATCAAGCCTGTCTTTTGACAGTGAGAAGTTCATTTGTCTGTCTAGCTATAAATTATCAAAATGTCTATCAAATTACAAGCCACACCCTACTTAGACATTGTCTGTGCCTTCTTGCAGAGGACTGAGATGTGATGGACTGCTTTGCCAGTGGTTCAGCTGCACCATCGGCTGGTACTGGACAACAAAGCTTCTGCAAATGCTCTTATGTGCAGAGGCTGGCTGATGGATCCACTACATGACACTAGGCATCTGTTGTAGCTGGACTAAAGAGCAGAGGGTAGGTTATAGCCTAGCCCTCCTCAGAGGTAAGTAAATTTCCACAAATGGCCTCCAGATCTCAATAGGCGCAGAGCTAGTTCTTAACAAGTGAGGGGCTCAAGCTTATGCCTCTCTTCCTCTTTGGGCAACAGTGAAAGGCCTATCAGTTCCTACAAAGAGAAGCAAACATTTCTGAACTGTAGATGTTTTGCAGCCCAGAGTGAATGCTTAGAACTTGATACCTACTGGTTTGATCTAAGGAAATGGCCTAGTAAGTCACTTATTCATGGATTGGGTATACTTGAGGCCAAGGTCTGTCTTTTCAGGGCTTTTCCCCAAGCCTAACAGAGTTACTCATCCATGCTTGAAAAGAGAAGGATGTGTCGACTCATAGTTGGGTTTATGACTTAAGGTCTAACATAAAACAGTAATTTGTGTAGTGAGCACTTAAATCTCTATTGTGAAACATCCTGTTAGGAAAAAGCAGCCTAATACCAGCACTGTGTCTGGTGCAGGCCTCACTATGCTGCCCCACTTTTGGTGAACACATGATTGTGCACATGTTCCATATTGTTTGATAACCAGACTATATCAGTGTCACACTTGGCCATGTGCCAGAATGTGCATGAGCAGACATCTGGAAATGACAGGTGGGGGCTGTCCTTCCCCTCTGGTGACTGAATTCTGTGGCTTAGTTCAAGAACTTCCTGGAAGTGACCATGTGGAAAACGTGGTCATAAATTTTCAGAAATTCTGTTTGATCCCTTCTCAGGAAATTACCTTTAAATTCTGTGGAACTATTTGTTCCTACCATCTGCCAGGATTCAGAAATTGGTTATAACACTGCTGAAACCATTTATAACAGATACTGCCAGGGAAGCCAGAAGGCATGCTGATACTGCTCTTTTGGCCCCAGAAAGGCAGACACATTGTAACAAAAAAAAAAAAAAAAAAAAACGCTGAATGGATTTATTTCCTCCCCAGCTTTCTTCAGATGACATTTGTGGGAGGTGTTCAGTGTAGCCTAGGTTCCAGAAATTTACCAGCAATATGCCATCCTACATCTTGACAAGGAGTCAATAAATTTAGATAACTGTGGTAGTAATGTACTACTCTTGTTATGTTATGACAGCTGTTGTTCTCACCTATTTAACATTCTTAATTTAGATGCGTGTCTGAATAGCTTTAAGCTAATCAAATCAGCAGATCGAGCTCCGAGTTTAACATAGATCTTAAGAGATTTTTTATTTTTAAAAATGCTGCACAAGATTCTCCTGTACAATCAAAAAAAAAAAAGACACGGTGACTCTTGACTCTTCTTCAAATGAGATTCTCCTTTATTCTTTTCAGAAGTTAGGTGAGTGCACTAGTTACATTGACTCGGAGCTCGACCTGCTGGTTCAGTTAGTTTAAAGCTATTCAGACAGATAAATGTCTAAATTGATTTGGTGGTATCAATATAAGATACACCCAAGGGAGAGCTTTGGTGTACTGCTCTGATCCTAGGAGCTTCCAGGTGCTACAACAAAAAAAAAACTGTTAACATTCTACAACTTCCCTATGGACTAAACATTGAAAAATTTGAGAATCTCCTTTAATCTTGACTGATGGAGAATTTTAGCGAGACTTGTGTGGGCTTTAATGTACTCAGACAGTATCCTGGATGCTAACTTTATGGGCTCTCACAAGACCTTTTGTCAGCTACCTCTTGAAGAGAAGCCAGGCCTTTGTTATTTGGGAGAAAATGTATTTCCCCCCCATCTTTGCCTTCAGAAATAGTCAGTCTACAACCAGGAAGAAGCCCCCTCATGATCTGCAGAAAACTTTCAGACATCTCACAATTTTGCATCTTGTAGTGGTGGCCATATTTCCAACGCAGGTTACTCTGCAGGCATGAAAATAGGTTTGACTGCAGTCTGAGAATGTTTGGGAGTTGGGGTGTTGTTCATGTTCTTCATATTCTCCTCAGTTTGAACAGCCATCACCAAGGACCAAAATGATCTACATCTGCTAAGTCTGAGATGCATCTTAAAGTACACAGGTCCTCCTTCCCAAAAAGGGCCTCACTGAGACGCCAGTTCACCTCAGAATACCTCCTGGGAAGGGCTCAGATTCCATACTTTGATTGAGCTGTGAAAGCTTTCTCATATTTGGAATGTGGGTATGGTATGGGCAACACATTAGGTATCTTAATTTCTGGATAGTAATTCTTCACAGGATCCTATCCCCACTTCTGTAGCCTGTCTGCTTGGTGTCACTGAAACTGATGATCCCTTTCAAGAACATCATTGTGTGTTGTCCACGCAGCAGGTTCCTCTTGTTTTGGGCTGGCATCACTTTCTTTACAAGATGTCACCATTTGTACTTTCCTCAGTTCCTCTATGTTGGCCACCATGGCTGAAGCCTTGCAGGAGAAGTATCTTCACATATTCCTGGATGGGGTGACTGGATTCGAGTGAGTTAGTTCAAGGATTTCCTGGACGTGATCCTGCAGAGAAGGTGACCATAAATTATCAGAAATTCTCTCTGGCAGATTCTTAAAGGATTGGCTTTAAACTCTCATGTGCTATTTGTTCCTACCACATGACAGGATCCAGGACGTCATAAGCTGATTTTGATGGCTATTTCATTTTATTAACAAAAACTTGTGGTTTTGCTGTCTGTATTGATACTCAAACTGCATGTCTCACAATGCACTTGCTGAAGTGGATTCTGGGACATCAATGGCTACAAGTCCATTGTGTGTTATCAGATTTCCCCTCATGCAGACTGCTGTATTTCAACCCTGAAGTGGTTTGTGTGATTCTCACCAACCCTCTTTTTCTGTTCCTGCACTGAGACCTACTGAAGCTTCTGACAAAGGATGATTTATTGGGTGTATATCAGTTCACCAAAACAGCTGAAGTTCAAACACCATATGTTCGAACTTCTAACCACAAACTGCAAAAACATCGAAGTCTTAGAACAGTGAATTTTTTCCCAGGGAAAAAATCGCTGATCCAAGAAACACACACAACACAAGCACACCAAAAAACACCAATCCACACACATACACTTAAAATCCTACATCTAACCCTACACTAAACTGTACATCCACTTACCTTAACCCTAACCCTAAGGTCCGTCACTACTGCACACTCACCTGACCCGTGCCCTAACCCTAAAGTCTGTGACTATCGCACACCCACCTCACTCGTGCCCTAACTCACCTAACCCGTGTCCTAACCCTAACGTCCACACAATCGCACACTTACCTGAACCCGACCCGTAACTTCCTTCCCACCACAGTCCTGATAATCATGAAGCCACAGAAATGGCCCACCAAATTATTTCCCTGGGAAAGAATTTGGTGTTCTGCGGCTTCACGATAATCAGTTCGAACATCTGGTGTTCGATCGTCAGCCATTTTTATGGACTGATATAGACCCTGATTTATTGGCAAGTTGGGGAGCACACTTTATCTAACACACAATACAAGGTATACAGTCCTGGGGAAGGGCTTCATATCAACCGCTTGGAGCTGCAGACTATCTTCCTAGCCATGGAGAGATGGATAATTCCAGGATCATTTAACTCTGTCCAACAAGGAAGCACAAAATCAAACCTTCCGTGCAGAAAGGTAATGCATGTCAGGGAGTGGGTCACAGAGGTGATATCCTAGATAGAGTGACCAAGGTGGACTCTGCAAATCATTCACTCCTTTTTTCCACTTGAGCGCTAGGGGTATGGAAAACATGTGTGTCTTAGCACATTTGGAAGTTATACCCTAAGTGCGACTCCAGTTTTCTCCTTGGTCTGTGTGTTTAGAGATCATCTGTTCTTGGTCTTCCAGATGTGGGGCACTCCACTGATTTAACTGTCTGATACTCAGGACAATGCTGTCTCCCCCTTTACTTGCTATAGCAGGAAAAGCAGATTGATGCGTTTTCCATTCCATGACATGTTCAAGAAATGCTAGCCTTTCCACCATTCCTGCTGATTCTGTGCATCATTCCAAAGTTAACAGAACAACAAACCTTATCAGTGTCCTCTCATGAGGGGGCATGCTTCATGTACTTGGATCACTGGTGATATAGGAGAATCTGTTTGTCTTAGGGGGTCTGTGCTTGTTCATTTTGTTACACTCCCAGTTGGCTCATTCACAGGTGATCCTTACCAATTACTTCTTTAATCTCATTTATTCCTTGTCTGGATATGTGTCAGACGTTTTTGCCCATCTTGACCTTGTGAAGGACAGGATTGAGACCTAGCATCAGCTAATCAAGTAAATATTTAAAAGGCATGTGCCAACAATGGCCCCTGTTGAAGATCTCCTCCCCTACTTGGAATCTGAACTTCATGAATGACAGGCTGGAACTTCTGCTGTTTTGAGTCTATGCACATGGCAGCTTCTTACTTTATCCACACAAAATCAAAACAACAGTCAATTGAACTGGAATTTGTTAATACATATACTTTCCCACCATCTAGGGACCATTTAACATGTGAAAGCTCCTCAGAAACTTTGATCCCAACAATCCCGTGATGTTGCTGTGTTCCAAGCTTCTTGATGGCACACTAAGTATCCTTTGGATCTGGCAGTCAGGTAAAAGTACAAGTTAAAGGAGAAGAGAACTGCAGAGTAGTAATGCAGTTAATTTCATGAAACTAACTGCCCATGGCCCTAGACGATGGATGGATAGGAATCTGTTACTAAAGGTGTCCAGCTTTGGACAGATTAACCATCCTCAGTGATCTGTAGAACATATTCCCGCATCTGGCGGCCCCACCAGGCTAACATACTGACATAGGTTTTTTACTTTCCTCCTAAACTTGATTTCCCAACTTTTCCTAAACCAGTCTTTTCCTCTCCCTGTTGTTACAGAGTAAGAAACCAGATGGAGTAGAGCCCTTCATTATCTGAATATGCTGTGACAACCAACAGATTAATTTAAAGTAAGAGATATATTAGTTTAGGGAGAACAAACAGCTGCTCAGCTTTGCTTTAAGAATTAGTAGGGCTTACAGTTTGCCATAACTTAGATTTAAACATACATTGTTTTACAATCAAATAACTTCTGAAAAGTGCTGCGGTAAGTGGCCACTTCACTGGTGCAGTGGCTGCCTGTCTTGTTACAACAGTCTTCGTTGCAGACACCTACTCTTCTGATTTGGTGCAGAGACTCACCAGTGAGTAGTAGATCTCAGACATCCTTTTGTATGACTGCATTTTAGTACTCTTGTGAACCTAAACCCCTTATCTCTCCTCTTGTCCCTTCAGTCCAGCAATAGATCCCATTGAGAAGATTTCACATTGCTAGATATATTGTAACTCCCCATATCAGTTGATCTGTGAGGATACTGTCTTTCTTGGGTCAGAGATACCCTCCCACAGTCTCCTGTATGTGAACCCCTGTAACTTCTTAAGTTCTCTAAGTGTTGAACAAGTATATACAATTGTGTTTTACTTGCTAGGTATAGGTATCCACTCAATATTTCCTGATGCACAGAAAATGTGCTCACTATTGTTTAGGGGGAACCGGCAGGCTCAGGGAATAGGCATGCAGTAGCATAAGTACATGTATACCATTATAAAAAAAAAAATGATGATTAATAAATTAATGGTATTTTCTTTCCTTTTTGAAGTTGGGTTGTAGGCCCTATGTTAATATGTATATAATGTCATTAATCTGTCATTTCACTGGATTCAGCCTTATGGTGTCATTACAGCCTAAAAGTTTTGCAGGTTCTATTTTCTTCTTTATACTTTTTGGTAGGATTCATAATGCTGAGCTAGTGCTGATATTAAGTGATGCCCATTTGCAGGCCTTTTAGGTACTAAAGAACATAGAAGTGAATAGGCCTGCACCTGTCTCCCCTGGGATTTTGGATACTGGCTAAGGCTCTAGCCACCCCTATAGTGCCTTTTTTAGGCAAGGTTCAAATGACAAATTCACCACCCTAACAGGTACAGGCAAGAAGAATCTGAGGGTATTGCTACTCAATGCTAGAAGTCTAAACCTCAAAATGCACTCTCTCGAGGCACTCCTTAAAATGGAGAACATCGACATCTGTGCAGTGACAGAGACCTGGTTCAAGGCTCCAGAGAGTACCCCTGCATTACCAGGCTATAATTCATACCACACCTTTCGGCACCTAACCTGGACCGAAACACTAAAGGCGGAGGCGTGTCTATATTCATTAAGGATATCCACACCTCCAGGCTAGTTGCTCAGCATAATGCATCCGAGATTACCCAAGTGCAACTAACTCTGGGCAAGACCGCAATCCAAATTGTAGCTTGCTACAGGTCTCCCTCCATGCCCCAGGATTCCCACTCCTCATTTCTTAATACACTGGAAAATATTAGGGTACAACCTAACACCCTAATAATGGGTGATTTCAGCTACCCTACCATTAACTGGGAAAACTACTCTTACCAACTCTTGTGCTCAACGTTTTCTGGAATTCATAAATTCCAGTGCCATGGATCAACTTATCCACACCCCCACCAGGTGCAGCAATACCCTAGACCTGGTTATTACCAACATGGTGAACCGGTGCTCCACACCAGAGGTCAATTCCTCGTTGATTAGATCAGACCATAAGCTAATCACCCTAGACATCCACATTCCTCTCCCACCCCACCCCCACCCCCATTAGGGAAACCACAGTAAAAAAATTTCTCCAAAGCCAACTTCACGCTTCTTAAGACAGAAGTGGCAAACTTCACGACACCCATGCTGATGGACAATAGAGGTATGACTGCTGAATCCTACACAAGTACACTTTATAAGCACTTAAATGAGTGCATGGATCGTGCAATCCCTAACAGAACCAAGATGCTATCCTCCAAAAAAAGGAAGCCAATCTGGTGGTCCCCTGCCATAAACAAACTCTACAACAGAAGAAGGAAACTGTTGCAAAAAAGAGGAAAATCCCATGACGAGAAACTCCCCGGTCAGCTTCAGTAAGAAGCTGAGATCCCTCATAAAATCCTCCAAAGCTAGTTATAAAAACAAAATCGCCACTGACTCTAAAGACAACCACAAAGCATTCTATAGCTATGTCAAGAATCTCAATGGCAACACTCAGATCTGCTCTGAGTTACAGCACAATAGCACTAAATGTACAGAACCAACGGATATTGCCAACATCCTGGCAGATAGGTTCAGTGCTAACTTTACCCCTCTGTCATCCCCTAAAGGGCCCATCTCTATACCAGAAGAATGCAGTTCCTGTAATCATGGCTGCACTGGTAAAAAAACACACTATCCAAACCCAAGAACACAGCATCCATGGGACCTGATGACATCCCAGGCTGTGTTCTACATGAACTACAGAATGAACTGGCACCCCACCTAAGTACCATGTTCAATCATAGCCTCACCTCAGGCTATGTGCCCACTGAATGGTGGACAGCGACAGTTATCCCACTCCACAAAGGGGGAGCCACCACAGACCCTGGAAACTACTGCCCCATTAGCCTAACGAGCCTGGTCTTAGCCTGGAACTTATAAACAATGACATTGGTAATCTCCAAACTCAGGACCCCACCCAGTTCGGGTTTGTAAAACGCAGATCATGTCTCCTAAACCTGACAGACTTCTTTGAAGCAGTCACCAAAGCCGTAGATGAGGGTAAGGTGGTTCACACAGCCTATCTAGATCTCACCAAGGCTTTTGACACCATCCCACACTCTGGAATTATAGATAAACTCACTAAACTAGGTATAAATCCCTATGTCATAAGATGGGTTGCCAACTGACTCACTGACAGAACCCACACTGTGAAAGTAGCAGACTCCAAATCCAGCTTCAGACCAGTGACAAGTGGAGTACCACAGGGTTCAGTCCTGGGTCCTCTCCTGTTTGGTATCCACTTTTCTGAAGTACAGGCCAACACAGAAGGTCTTTGGCTAATGAGGTTCGCAGATGACTGCAAACTAGAAGCCATAATCAAAACTTCAAAAGATGTGGACATCCTACAAAAGGGCCTTGCTGAGACAGATGCCTGGTGTCAAAGCCATGGCCTCAAGCTCAATGCCAAAAAGTGCATTGTCATTCCTTTTGGTGAAAACTCAGTACCCATGAACTAACACATAGTTGGTAGTCTACTTAACACCAAAAGTGTGATAAGAGACCTTGGGACACAGGTGGACAGTAGTCTCTCCTTTGATAATCACATCACCACAGTAGTCAGGAAATCCTTCTATGTGGCACACCTCATCACAAAAGGTTTCTCATCCAGGAAAAAAGAGGTCATTGTTCCCCTCTACTCGTCACTCATTAGACCCATTATAGAGTACAATGCCCCTTTTGGTATGTACCTCACAAGACATCTACAACAACTGGAAAGGCCACAGAAATACCTAACAAAGAGGATTACTGGCCTCAAAGAGATGCCCTATGCAGACCGTCTCAAAAAACTGCAGCTTTACTCCGTTGCATATCGCCTACTCAGAGGCGATCTCTGCCTAACACACAAAGCTATGTCAAACCCAGAGCTTTTAGACATGCTCCACTTAAAGAAATCCCAATCCCTACCAGCTACACGCTCTAGGGACCTAAGCCTCGTCACCACAATAAACAGAACATGCTGGAGGGATAGATTCCTGTAGAAACAACAGTTGGTGTTACTGCTATAATACAACTGAATAGTTGTGCTTCTGTCAATAAAACCTTAGAGAGGTTTACAGTACCTTTATTTGGTTTAACTATCGCTTGACTAACTTGTTGTGCACCAACGGACTGTTGTTCTTCCTCTTCCCTAGGACTGTCTGCTGCTGCTGATGTTGATACTGCAAGTGAGACTCTTTCAACTGTACTTGCGAAGGAACTTTCTCCGGTTGCTTCAGCAAAAAAGGAGAAAAAGAAGTTATCTCCCTTTGCAAAACTTTTTTATTCAAGCTTGTCGTACTAGACGCCATACCTTCCCTTGTTCTGGGACGGACAGCATCTTCCTTCGTAACCTCGGACCCGCCATTACTGGAAGTTAAACTTTGCGCCACGCCCTCTCCTTCACTTAAAGATACATTACTATTTTCAGCTAAGGAAACCGATCTGGAAGCAATCTTTGCATGCTCAGTACCATGATGTATAGCAGAGGTTACTTCTTTCTTCTGTTCCTCAAATACATCAAGTTGTATAAGTTATTAATAATTTTTATATTTTATTCTAAATAGAAGAGTTTTTATGTAAAGTAAGATTTTTTTCTTCCTTTTAGTAGATTTTTTATATAGACCTTTATGAGTTGTATATTACTTTTAGGCTTGATTGTTAATTAGGAGGTGGGATGGGCTGAAGCATGTGATTTTATATTCTCTTATTTAAATGTTGATTTTTTGTAATGATTCATACTGATGAAGGGTATAGACCCGAAAGCTTTATCTAATAAAGTTCCTGGTGTGCTATCGTGGGATAGATTCCTGTCCCAGAGACTTCCCATACTCTGGAACAAACTACCTATCTATATCAAACAAAGCTCCTCATTAGCACTGTTCAAGAAAAATCTTGATGATTGGATGGGAGATAGGAAATTCACCCCGGGGATCACTACTGTGGCTCTGCTCGACAGTGGCACAGTAAAATAATTTTCTTGGGTGGCGAAAGCCAGGGTACCTTTGGCTAGGCTTATATAGGCCCTAGGGCCAATAGCCTAGTACCTACTTATGAACCTATATAATATATATATATATATATATATATATATATATATATATATATATATTATTTTTTTTAAATAAGACGCTGTCCGGTTCGATTCTCAGCTAGAGCGTTTTCTGCGTGGAGAGATGTGTGAATAAGCGTACCTTCATTGAAGGTTGTGCATCAGGGCTGGTAACTCGGCACGTAAAAATCAACTACCAATCGTTAGCGGACTGGAGTTCCGCTGTGGTGACCCCTAACCGGGAAAAGCTGAAAGACACAAAATTATTGCATAAAACTCAAATGTTACTGTACATACTTGTATTGCTGTTTGTGACTTTAGATTTGGGAGTTTGTATTCCCATGGATGCCAGAGGATCAATCTGATAATCTTGTAGAGAAGTACAAAACTGCATTTTTCTTTCTCTTTTAAATAGAAAAGACAGCTTTTTAATATTTGTAGTTAAAGATGAATAACTGCAAAACCTGGTGATGAAACTCATAACTGGTACATAAAGTACAGTTGTTTACCTACCATAAATGTAGATGTTCGAGTGTATTCACTTTTGCAGTCATTACTCTTGGGTTATCCTGCTGGCAGGCTACCCGCAGTCAGCCTGAATTCCAAAGTCCTGGTCCGGTGTCGGTTGCTGTCACCTCTTCCCTGACGTCAGTGCGCCATGGGTATAAAAGATGCAGCCAACGCCATTTTCAGTTTTTATTGCCCCAGATGCCAGGTGCCCCCAGAATTGTAGGCTAAAAAAATTATGCCAATAAAAAAGCATGCACTAAAATAAAACATATTCATCTACAAGAAAATACACCACATAGATTGTACAGTATAGAGAAGTGCAGATAAGTCCCAGCAACTAAAAGGGGGATGGTGGCTGGGTAACCTGGACTACAACAGTGAATACACTTGAACATCTACATTTATGGTAGGTACACAACTGTACTATGTTCATCATGTTTCACTGTTGTAGTCATTACTCTTGGGTTGAATCCCAAAGCTGAGATTGGGTGGCTGGGCCTAAATACAATTAGGAGTGGCTATGAGGCCCTGCAGAACTGCAGTGGCAAAGCCAGCTCTGGATTTAGAGTAAAGAGGTAAGTGGTAGTGCTTTGTAAAAGTGTGCACTGAAGACCAAGTTGCAGCCTGCAAAATGTCCTTAGTTGGTACTCCTCTGAGGAAGGCTGCTGAAGTAGCTGCTGCTCTGGTTGAGTGTGGCCTGATGCCCTTAGGCACTGGTTTGCCATGTTAAGAATAGCAGAAATGAATGCAGTGGGCTATCCATTTGGAAATTGTCTGTTTTGAGATTGCTTTTCCTTGAGATCCTGCAGCATATGCCACTAAGAGTTGTTCAGATTTTCTGAAAGCTTTTGTTTTGTCCAAATAGAAGTGTAGCTGTCTGTGTGATGTCCAAAGAATGTAGAAGTCTCTCCCCCTTATTCTGTGGGTTCGGATAAAAGGTAGGCATATGAATTGTTTGATTAACAGCCACACTGAACACTACCTTAGGCTTAAATGTTGGGTTTGTCCTCATAGAAACCCTGTCTGGATGGAAAATTATAAAAGGTTCAACCGCCATTAGTGCCTGTAACTCTGAGACTCTTCTTGCTGAAGTTATTGCTAAGAGCAGAGCTGTTTTCCATGATAAGAATTTTATCTCAGCTGTATTAGCTGGCTCAAAAGGACACAGTGTGAGTTTTTCCAAGGCAAAATTGAGGTCTCATGCAGGTATTGGTGCTCTTCTTGGGGGTCTTATGTTCTTGGCCCCTCTGGAGGTACTGCCTTAGTAGTGGATGTAAAAAAATAGGTGGGTCCGTATTGTAATGAGCTGAAATGGCAGAGGCATGAATTTTAATCGATGAAAAGGTAGGCCTTTGTCCAACATCTCAGTTAAGTATAGTAAAATATGAGGAATATTTGGTACAAGCATGTCAATTCCTTGTGTCTGGTTCCAAGCACAGAATCTCTTCCACTTTTCTGCATATGATTTTCTGGTGCTGGGCCTCCTGGCCTCCAGAATAACATCTATAACTGCTTTGGAGAGAGGTGTGTTCTGAATGGTTACATTATCCGCCATGCAGCCAGATTTAGGGTTTTGAATTGGCTGTGCAGTATCAGATTGTTCTGTTGGGTCCAGATTGTTCTGTTGGGTCAGTAAATGAGGAATTTGAGGCAATTTCCAGGCTGGGCCTTGAGACAAGCTCTTTAGGACTGGGTACTAGTACTGGTGTGGCCAGTCGGGGGCAATCAGGATCATTTTTGGCTTTTCCTGTCTGACCTTTAGGAGTACCTTGGGGAGGAGAGGTAGTGGAGGAAAGCATATACTGTAAGGTTTTTCCAGCTGAATAATAGAGCATCCACTCTCCATGCTAGCTTCAGATAAGTCCTTGTACAGAATCTCTGTAGTTGGCAGTTGTGAGGGGAGGCAAATAAATCTATGTCTGGGCGTCCCCATTTCCTTGTTATAATGCTGAAGATTTGTGGGTTTAGTTTCCACTTGTGAGGATCCATGAGATTTCTGATTAGTTCCTCTGCCAGAGTATTTGTCTTTCCTGGCAGGAATTGAGCTTGCAGGTGTACTTGATAAGTCAGTGCTGTGATCCACAAAATCATGGCTTGTCTGCAAAGGGGGTAGGAATGCATGCCTCCCTGCTTGTTTATGTACCACATGACTGTAGTATTGTCCATCTTTATCAGCAGTTGTCCTGGATGAAGGAGATCCTTGAAAGCTTTCAGTGCATTTTGTACAGCCAGCATTTCTTTTAGATTGATATGAAGATGCATTTGGCTTGTGGGCTATGTGCCCTGAATACATTTTCCTGCCATGTGGACCACCCAGGCATAATCTGATGCATCTGTTATTGTCTGCCTGGCAGTGGGTACAGTTAAAGGCTGTCCCTTGTTGTGGTGACAGGCCTGAGCCCACCATTGAAACTCTTGTTGCAGGCATGGAATGAGTGTAATTGATTTTTCCAGGCTGTGGCAATGTTGAGTCCAAACACTTTTTAGATACCATTGTAGTTTCCTCATATGCAGTCTTGCATATGGAATTAACAGAATGCAGGATGCCATAAAGCCCAAAGCCTGCAGAATTTTTCTTGCAGATAACTGGGTTTTTGTTACCAACATTTCAAAGTAAGAAGCCAGTTGCCTTTGTTTGTCTGGCGTGAGATAAGCCATCTGGGCAGTTATATTTAAACTTGCACCCAGGAATATTAAATTATCTCTTGAGAGGGTTACTAGTTTTGATTTCTTTTCGTTTACTGTGTACCCTAGGCAAATCTTTTTACAAACGCCAGATGTTTTAGTAAAATGTCCTTGTTCTCTGCTTGAATAAGGCAGTCATCCACGTAAGGGTATATTTGAATTCCTCTTTGTCTGCAAAAAGCAATTACTGGTGCCAGGCATTTTGTGAAGACCCTGGGCGCAGTAGATAAGCCAAAGGGCAGTGCAGAGAATTGGTAGTGCATTGATCCAGCTATGAATTTGAGGTATCTTCTGCAAGATTGTCTGATTGGGACATGAAGGTATGTCTCTTTTAGGTCCAAAGTTACAAGCCAAGCCCTCTTGCCCAGCATGGGCAGAAGCTGCTGCAGAGTCAACATTTTGAATTTTGGAACGTCCAGGAAAGTGTTTAGAATAGACAGGTCCAGTATAGGTCTCCAGGTTTTGTCCTTTGTGGGTACCAAGAAAAGTCGTGAGTAAAATCCTTGTCCCTGCTCCTGTAGTGGTACTCACTGAATAGCCCATATGTCCATGAGGGATGAAACTTGTTTTTGTGCCTCTACCCATTGATTGTGTGGCAGGTCTGGCATGCCTCTTGCCTTTAGCAGGGTGTGAAAGTGGAACCTGTAGCCCTGAGACACTATATTCAGGACCCATTTGTCCTGGGTGATCATGTGCCAGTTTTGTGAAAAAAGTGCTAGTTTTCCACCTAAGGGAGCTTCTAAAAGGTAAGTGCTTGGTACTGGTAGAGGAAAGTCATTGGGACTGTTTCCTATAAGGTTGAGATTTGTCTTCTCTGCTTTTGGAGGTAGAAGCACCCCATTGCTTAGGCCTGTATGAGCCTTGGGGCTGGGATCTGCCTCTAGGGCGTCTGTACCTGCCTCTTTGTGGCCTGTCTGACACTGGAAAGGACCAATTTTTTGAAGGCCAGTTCCTGCTAAATCTAGGTGGCTGTACCTGTAAGAAATACTTAACTGTCTGCATAGATTTCATTTTATCCTACATTTTCTTCAACACCTCTTCTGCCTTAACACCAAACAAAGTATCATGCTGTAATGGAGCATCTAATAATTTTGCTTTAACATGATCAGGCAGATTCTGTTCCTTTAACCAAGCATGCCTCCTAATCACAGAACACGTTACAGCGGCCCTACAAGAGGCCTCCAAAGAATCAAAACCACATTGCAAAGTATGTTTTCTCACTTGTTCAGCTGCATGCAATAAATCCTGCATTTCCTTGTTTTCAGGACATTCAGAGTTAGTCAACATTTTCTGTTTTAATAGTGACATTAGGTATTGCTGATATTTAAGCATATGAAATTGACAATTTAAGGCCCTTACAGCCAGAGTAGCAGAAGTGTAAACTTTTTTCCCCCATCTGTCCAGTGCCCTTGAATCCCTATCAGAGGGGACAGGGTTTTTAGCAGTGGAAGCTTTGACTCCCTTAGGACCCTGAGATATGGTTTCTGGGTCAGCAGCAGGGTTTTTATAAAGAAATTTATGGGAATCTGGGACCCTGTAGTATCTGTCTGGCTTAACCAGTGCAGGGGGTATAGAGTCTGGAGACGGACCGGACTCTGAAAAAACATCATCTACAATGTCCAGACCAAGGGGAATAGCAAGGGGCCTGTGCTGAGGAAGTAAAAGAAAATCTCTGAGCTTTTTCTTAGATTTTGAGTAATCCTGGCTCTCCCAATGAAAGTGCTCCCTCATGGTATGCAGGTTTTCCCCAAAGGAGAAATCTTCTGGAGGAGAAGCTGAAGGAATAGATTCTTCAGCATCAGAATCCTCATAGGGAGGAAGAGAGTATTCCTGATCAGAGGAGGAATCAGAGGAAATGGAAACCTGATCTGAAGATTCATATTCTGTCTCTTGCCTAGGCCTCTTATCAGGAGGGGGATGGGAACCCCTGATCAAAGTAATAAGGTCTTCGGCCATTTTGAGCATTTGTTTTTTAGGCATGGAAGCCTGTCCTGGAGAATGCTGTACTTGTTTCTTTGTCTTTAGAGCTGCTTTAGTCTTTGGCTTGGAAGCTGAAGATGGCTTTACATATAACTGAGTTGGTCTGAAAACACCCTCAGAAGCCGATGCCTGCACAGCGGCTCTGGACTCATCTGAGGGAATAGTTTCCAAGGATCCAATACCTTGAGTTTCCAGAGGCCCAGTTGGCTCCACATGGGAGTCGGAAGTGGCCTGTTGCTCTGAGGTATAGCGGGTGTCAGGGGCTGCGAAAGCACCTCACTGAGAACCGGCGAACCAACGACTAGTTTAGTGGAAGCCTCATCGTCGGTTTTGGACCTCGGATGCCTGTCCTTGTCTTTATCCTTGCATTTTTTAGAAATTCCTGTCGTCAGTTGCTCCGACAGCATAGTATAATTGAATCTACAGCTGAAGTAATGAAAGGCAAAATCATACCGACGCTTTATAGTGTGTTGGTTAAATCTAGCACAAAACTGACAACAAGCACCGTCGTGGTCACGGACTAGGCAAGGAATACAGTAAGAGTGAAAATCCTTATGAGGTATTTGCTTCCCACAAGAAATACAATTGTTAACTTTTTCTGACATCGGTCTGGAGCAAGAAAAAAGTTTCGCCAGCGGGGTACTTAGCTTTAATGAAGACTTCGGATCTGAAATTTAATTTCGAAAATCTCAGGAGGCGGCCGACCGGCACTTGCGAACTGATTTTGCTTTGGGCACCACGCGGCAAGAAAGACTGAAGAAAATGGCGTCAGCTGCATCTTTTATACCCCTGGAGCACTGACTTCAGGGAAGAGGTGACAGCAACCGATGCCGGACCAGGACTTTGGAATTAAGGCTGACTGCGGGTAGCCTGCCAGCAGGATAACCCAAGAGTAATGACTGTAACAGTGAAAGATGATGAACATCTGGTACATAACAGCAATACTTTATTTTTAACATGGCAGTGCTCATAGGGGCTGTAGGTATAGGAGGGAAAGTTTCTATGCATAGCTAGTTCTGAGGGAGTTGGTAGGAAGATTGCACACATGACACTATAGATGAGAATGAAATGTCAGTCACTGGCCATCTCCCAGAAAGCAGAACAAAATAGAAGCATGCTACCTTGTCACATCTTCACCTTTTCTAAAGTGGCCCTCTGCTATTCAGAATGTAGGACTGAACATGCTACCACAGTTTGCTCCTACATCTGTATCATTATTTAGTGCAGATGACTACTTTGCCTTCTTCCTTCTCATCACTACATTCTTTACTTTTTGGGCGTCTCTCCACTCTTATGATGGAACCATCTGTACCTAGTCTACTCTTTGCAGTCTCAAGGCATGACTTGAAGACAATCCAGAACTACCATAACACCATTATTAAATCCTTCATGAAGCTTTTGCTCACTACCCTGTGTCTGTCGACATCTGGATCATACATGTAACCCTTAGTTACACTGTAAACATCTAACCCCAAAACATGGCATGTATTATAACCACGATTCCCATTTTGCTAGTGAACCTGTTGCATTGATTTAGATTGCCATTTATGGGTTTCCTTATTCCTGAAATGTAATCATGTAATGCTGTGTACCCCTTTTTGTGCAAAAGATCACTGTGGTGACCCCTTATTGGGCCAGGTAATCATTGAGGTTCTTCGTGTTTCACTGTTGCAGTCATCACACTTTGGTATTCGGGCTACCTGCAGGCAGATAACCCAAGTCTTGGGATTTCTGCGTCAGATGCTGTCACCTCTTCCATGAAGTCAGGGGTATAAAACCGACAGCCAATGCCATTACATTAGCTTGTCTTGCCGCACGGGAGCCCGGAGCAGAAGCAGTTCACAAGTGCTGGTCGGCCGCTACCTGAAATTTTCGTTTTTCGAGTTTCAAACCTGAATTCTTCTAAAGCTAAGTACCCCAGGGGGGATCCTTTTTTCTTGCTCTAACCGATGTCAGAAAAAGTTAACAATCATCTTGCCTGTGGAAAGCAAATACCTCAGAGAGATTTTCATTCTTACTGCGTCACCTGTTTAGGCCCAGACCTCTATGTTCCTCACTGTCGGTTTTGGGTCTTGTTCAACGCCCAAACTATTCATCATTGGGCTATCTTTGTCACTAAATTCTTTCGCTCTCTTTCTCCATATTCCAAAATGGTTTTGATAAGCCATCCAACTACCGATCTTCCAAAAAAAGTAAGGATAAAGACAGAGGCAGACCGCATAGGTCCAAAACTGCCTACAATGCTTCCATTAAGCTAGTTGCCAGTCCGCCGGTACTCAGTGAGGCCCTTTCGCAGACCCGGATACCTGCTTCTATAGTTTCGCAGACCTCTACTGAGATCCATTCGGAGTCTGATATGCCACGAGATGCTTCTTCGTTTATGGAACCTGTGGGTGTCTCTACATTGGATGGGTCCAGAGCCGCTGTACAGGCACCAGCTTCTGACGGTGTATTCAGACCTTCCGATATTCACATTAAACTGACTACTTCATTCCTGACTAAAACTACCGAGTTTCTCAGGCCCAGAGTTCGCATTACGCCCAGGAAACCGATGACCAAAGAGCATTCTCAAGCTCCCATGCCCCAGAAACAAATGCTTAGAATGGCTGAACAACTTATTACTTTAATTAGGGGGAAAAAAAAAACAAATAGCGAGCACGGCAAGTTTCTCCAGGAATAAAAGACTACAACTGACTGAAAATAATGAAGTCTCAAACCACTGCTGTAGTCCAAATATCAATAAACAAGAACTCTAGCACCCTGGGGATCACCTCAATGGCCTTGCTTGATAGGGGCACTGGGAACTAACTTTGGGTGGCATGATGCCAGGGAATCTTCTTGGGCTAGGCTTATAGGCTCCAGGGCCGTTAGCCTAGTACACACCTATGAACCTGGAAAGCTTGTAAGCTGAGGTGCTAGAGTTCTTGTTTATTAAATCTTATTTTATTGGATTACTGGCTATCTGTTGTGGACTTTCTTTAAGAACTGGTCTGAGTGGCCGACTGAAGAAGTATGAATATGTTTTTTTTTTTCAATTTCTGAATGATGTAAAAAGGAAGAGAAAGTGAAGTATGGAAAAAGGTTACAGAAATGTATTAAAGAATAATACAAGAAAATATTATGACATGGCAAAATAAATCAAGAAAAAAATAAGGCATCATTGCTTAAGCAGATATATTACTTACAAGGGAGGAGGAGGTATGTGTATATTTGAAATAGTAAAGCAGGATATATTAGTATACAGAGTGATATGTAAAAGGCGAGGTTAAAAAAAAAAAAAAAAGACCAAATTATGAATATTGTAGCACAGCATGTGGAAATATGTACAAGAGTAAAATATGGAAAGTAAAAAATAAAATCCAGAATAAGTAAAGCAAGAATTTGAAAAATAAATTGCTATTAGTGAATTGGAAAAATTATTTAGGAAATTAAATGTTGAGTCAGTATCAGGATCAGATGGTAAGGGCATGGAATAATGCAAGAAATTAATGGACTGGCAAATAAGAGTATTTTGTAAATGTATTGAATGAATGGTTGAAAGAGTTATGTAGTGGGATATTAAAATTTATAGGGAAGAAAGAAATAAAAAACTTGAAGACCCATCAAACTGAATAATACAGTCTCTAATTTTTATGGGAATAATACTTGTATGGAAGAAAGAATGTATACACTGTTTAAAAGGGAAGGGATGTCAAGATTAATTTGTTGTGAGAGAAAAGTACAGTTGTGTACACTTGCCATAAATGTAGATGTTTGAGTGTATTCACTGTTGCGGTCATTACATTTGGGTTATCTGCTTGCAGGTAGCCCTCAGTCGGCCTGATTAACAAAGTCTTGGGTCCTGTATCGGTTGCTGTCCCTTCTTCCATGACGTCAGGTCGTCGAGGTATATAACATGCAGCCGATGCCATTACATCAGTTTTTCTTGCCCCAGATGTCAGGTTCCCCCTAATAGGGAGCAATTAAATATAAAAGTACAATGATATACCGCCAACAAAAAAGCAAATACACCAAAAAGGCTTTTAAGCATAGTAAAGGAAAGTAGAGGTATAGCCAAAAGAAGTTAGGGGGCTGGAGGGAGGGTAACCAGGACTGCAACAGTGAATACACTCGAACATCTACATTTATGGTAAGTGTACACAACTGTACTATGTTCTTCATTTTCACTGTTGCAGTCATTACATTTGGGTAGAGTCCTAAAGCAATGGTTGGGAGGAGGAATTTAGATAGCATTAGGACTAGCTATAAGGCCCTTCAAGACTGCAGTGGCAAAGCCAGCTCTGGATTTAGAGAAAATTGGCAAAATATAATGCTTGGTGAAAGTATGCACAGAACTCCAAGTAGCAGCTTCTAGGATGTCCCTGGTAGGGACACTTCTGAGAAAGGCTGTAGAGGTAGATGCAGCCCTGGTGGAGTGAGGTCTCATCCCCTGGGGTTTAGGTTTTCCATGATGCTTATAGCAGAAATGAATGCAATGGCCTATCCATTTAGAAATGGTTTGCTTTGAAATAGCCTTCCCCTCTGCCCCTGCAGAAAATGCCTCCAGCAGTTGTTCAGATTTCCTTTGAGGTTTAGTCCTGTCCAAGTAGAATCTAAGTTGTCTCTGCACATCTACGGAATGCAGTATCCATTCCCCTTTGTTCTGTGGATTGAGAAAGAAGGTTGGCAAATTAATAGACTGATTAAGAGCCACACTGGGTACCACCTTGGGCATGAAGGATGGATTCTGAGGGAAACCCTGTCCGCATGAAAGATGATGAAAGGCTCCACTGCCATAAGGGCCTGTAATTCAGATATCCTTCTAGCTGAAGTGATTGCTAAAAGAAAAGCTGTTTTCCACGAAAGAAATTTTAAGTTTGCAGTAGCAGCTGGCTTGAAAGGAGGTAGAGTGAGTTTCTCCAAAACAAAGTTAAGGTCCCAAGCTGGGGTTGGAGCTCTCCTGGGTGGTCTCGGCCCCTCTGAGGAACTGCTTGAGCAGTGGATGAGAGAAGAGGGGAGGGGAGGTTCTGTGCTATAATGAGCTGAAATGGCTATGGCATGGATTTTAATGGAGGAAAAAGACAGGCCCTTGTGAGGCATCTCAGTTAAGTATTGTAAAATCTGAGGTAAATTGGGTGCTGCTGTGCTCATCCCTTGAGATTGGTTCCAGGCACAGAATCTTTTCTATTTTTCAGCATAAGATTTTCTAGTACTAGGCCTCCTTGCCTCTAAAATGATATCCATCACAGGTTTACTGAAGGATGGCAAAGGAGAGATTATGTAATTAGCAAGGCTGCAAGGTTCAATGTTAGAAGCTGAGGGTGCAGAATCTGGTTCTCCTGCTGAAACAACAAGAAAGTAGTCTGAGGCAGGTGCCATGGGGATAACCGTGACCACTGTGCAGGAGGGGGTACCAGTGTTGGTGTGGCCAGCCTGGAGCAATCAAAATCATCCTTGGTTTGTCCTGTTTGATTTTTAGTAGTACTTTGGAAAGCAGAGGCAGAGGGGCAAGGCATAAACTGATGGGTTTTTCTAGCTGAAGGACAGAGCATCCACTTTCCAGGCTTGCTTGTGGAGAGTCCTTCTGCAAAATTTGTCTGGGGAGAGGCAAACAGGTCTACTTCTGGGCTCCCCATTTGCTTGTTGACGTATTGAAAATCATTGGTTCCAGTTTCCACTCATGTGGGTCCATGAGGTTTCTGCTTAGTCCGTCTGCCAGTGCATTTAATTTTCCTAGCAGGAATTGAGCTTGTAGGTGGAATTGGTAGCTCAAGGCTGTGTTCCACAATGCCATGGCTAGTCTGCAGAGGGGGTAAGAATGTGTACCACATAACACTATTGTTGTCCATCTTTACCATAAGTTGTCCTGGAAGAATGTGGTCCTTGAAGGCTGTCAGAGCATTCTGTACAGCTAACATTTCTTTTTGATTGATATGCAGGTGCATTTGACTTTGGTTCCATTTGCCCTGAATGCACTTCACTGCCAGGTGATCCCCCCATGCATAGTCTTATGCATCTGTTGTTAGGGTTTGGGTGGCAGGGGGTGGTGTGAAAGGTAGTCCCTTGTTTTGGTGGCAGGCCTCTGCCCACCAAAGGAATTCTAGGCATAGGCAAGGTATGATAGGGATCATTGCTTCTAGATCCTGAGAATGTTGACACCATAGGCTTTTTAGATACCACTGTAGTTTTCTCATATGCAGTCTTGCATATGTAATTAGAAGAATGCAGGAGGCCATGAACCCCAAGGCTTGCAGTATTTGTCTTGCAGATAGCAAGGTTTTTGTGGCCACTTGTTTGAAGTAGGTTGTCAAATGAATTTGTTTCTCTGGCGTGAGGTAAGCCATCTGGGAAGTTGTATTCAAGCTTGCTCCCAGGAATATAATTTGTTGACAGGGTACCAGGTGCGATTTCTTTTCGTTTATGATGTACCCCAGACAAGTTAGAACCCTTTGTACAAAGGCCAGATGATTCAAAAGTATGTCCTGGCTTTCTGCCTGAATTAGACAATCGTCCAGTTATGGGTATATTTGAATATTTCTTTGCTTGCAAAATGCAATAACTGGAGCTAGGCACTTTGTGAATACCCTGGGCGCAGTAGATAAGCCAAAGGCCAGTGCAGAGAAAGTACAGTTGTGTACACTTACCATAAATGTAGATGTTCGAGTGTATTCCCTGTTGCAGTCATTACATTTGGGGTAATCTGCTGGCATGTTGCCCTCAGTCGGCTGGAATTCCAAAGTCTTGGGTCCTGCGTCGGTTGCTGTCTCCTCTTCCATGACGTCAGGTTGTCAGAAGTATAAATCAAGCAGCCGATGCCATTTTCTTTAGTTTTTCTTGCCCCAGATGTCAGGTGCCCCCAAAAAGGTAGCAAAAAAAAAAAAATATATATATATATATATATATATATATATATATATATATATATATATATATATATATATATATATAAACTACATATACATGCATCAATACAAACTTTACCTTCATCTACAAGCAAATACACCACATAGGTTGTAGAAGATACAGAAGGAAAGATAAACTCCAGAATGAAAGGGGGATGGTGGGCGGGTAACCTGGACTGCAACAGTGAATACACTCGAACATCTACATTTATGGTAAGTGTACACAACTGTACTATGTTCTTCATGTTTCACTGTTGCAGTCATTACATTTGGGTAGAATCCCAAAGCTATGGATGGGAGGCTGGAGCTAAACAGTATTAGGGGCGGCTATAAGGCCCTGCAGAACTGCTGTGGCTTTGTGTGCTTTGTAAAGGTGTGAACAGAATTTCAAGTGGCAGCCTCTAGAATGTCTTTGGTTGCTACTCCTCTTAGAAAGGCTGCTGATGTAGCTGCAGCTCTGGTGGAATGAGACCTAATGCCCTTGGGCACAGGTTTGCCATGGTGTAAGTAGCAGAAACGAATGCAGTGGCTTATCCACTTTAAAATAGTCTTTCCTTCTGATCCTGCAGCATATGTCACTAGTAATTGAAAATTTATTTTAGAGCTGCTCTGCTTACTTGCTTGCTGTGGGATTTGAAGTCTTCTTAAGACACACAGTCTTGCTGTGCTGTTTACTGCTGAATCAGAGACACATAGCTTTGCATGACTCCATCTGTAGTCTGTTTAAAGCACCAAGCCTTTCAAATTGCACACTGATAAAGAAATATATTTTGCAGCTATAAGCACAGTTACAGATAACTTATTTTATAACAAACCACACGTAGTCTGTCAGATTTGTAGCATATATTTACAAAGTTTTCCTTCATTACAGATATGAATGATGACTTCTACAAAATACCTCTCTCTGTCCTTCTCTCTGTCCTTCTCTCACATAACTGAACTACTACAATTGCTATATAGAAAGCTAGTCATGAATACATTTCCTGGGAAGTCACATAATGTCTGTTTTTAGACTTTTCTATTGTCCTTTTGTGATTTAAGCACTTTTGCTGATGTGAGGATGCCATTCTGAAAGGAAACATCTGTATAAGCTGTTCCTACTGGAGAAAACATCACGTATTGCTGAATTTATAAAAAAGGATGTCTGTTAATAGATATTTGTTCTACAAACATGAGAAAATCATGTAATGCTTGTTTTCCAGTATTGCTTTCTTAGGCATTTCCTGATGCTGTGAAGAGAAGCCTGTCTGTTATACATAGGTTCATAGGTTCATACTAGGCTATCTGCCCGAGGGCATTTCCTTTAGTATGGGGAACTATACCCATTATTTTTCTGTGCCTCTGTCGAGCAGTGACACCCATCCATTGGTCAAGATTTCTCTTGAACAAGGCCGTGCTCTGCCCACAGCATAGGAGTCTTTGGGTGATGAATCTATCCCTCCAGCACGTCCTATTGTGTCAAGGTTTAAGTCTCCGCCCTTGTGGCTCTGATGGATCTAGATTTTTGAGGTAAATCTGGGTTTGACATGGCCTTGTCACACCTCTGAGAGCTGGAGTTCTTTCAGTGAGACCCTTTATCCTTTTGTGAGGAACTGTGTCGGGTCAGATACATTCGATGGGGCATTGTACTCAATCATTGGTCTGATGAGTGATGAGTAAGTGGATTGCCACCTATTAACCTTGTTCACCAGTATATCGTAGATGGGACACCACTTGTGACAGGCTCATCTTGTGATGTATGGGTTGACATTTAAGCTGATGAGTTTTCAATGATAAGCCAGATCGAGGTAGGCTGTATGGACTGCCTTTCCCTCATCAATGGCTTTGGTGACGAAAAAGTCAAAAGTGTTTAAAGGCATGATCTGCCTTTGACAAGGTTGGATGTTGGATCTGCAAATTCCCAATGTCCTATGTCTTTTTTGAGGTCCATTATTATGATCCTCTCCATGGCTTTGCAGATAAGGCTTAAATCAAGCTAATGGGCGGTTTCCAGGGTCGGGTGGAGGCACCGCTTTGTGTTGTGAAGGTCACAGTTGCAGTCGCCACTCCTGAGTGCGATCCAGGAGGTAAGACTTTGATTAAACAGCTGTCCTAGCTGTGGGTTTAATCCTCATTGAGTTCATGGAGCACACAGCCGGGGACACCATCAGGTCCCATGGATGCTGACTGAACCTGTCAGCCAGTATGTGATCAGTAATCTTCACATCATTTTGAACTAGCTCTGAGCATATCTGGGAGTTTCCTCGATTGTCTTTTGTCTTCTATTTTGATTTTATGAGAGCTCTTAGTTTTTTAGTGATGTAGTAGCTTCCTCCTTAGTTTGTTTATGGCTGGGGTCCACCAGACTGGAGTAAAGAGTCTTTGTTTTGCTTGGGATTGCCTTATCCATGCAGTTGCAGGTGCTGGTAGAAGGCATTTGTAAGTGATTCAGCTAGTCTTTAGAAGTGTGAGAAGTTCTTTACTGTGGTCTTTTTATTTCAGGTGGGGTGGGATGAGGACCTCCAGCGAGATTAGTTTGGTCTGTCTGATCTCACCAGTGTTGAACATTGTGCTCCCATGTTCGTGATGATGAGATCAAGTATGTTATCTCCTCTTGTGGGGATGGTGACTAGTTGTTCCATGGCATTTGAGTTTATGAATTCCAGGAACTTTTGGGCTAGGGTGTTTGGGCTTGAGTAGTGTTCCCAGTCTATATTAGGGTAATTGAAGTCACCTAGTATGATGGTGTTTGGTGATACATTTATCCCTAGTGTTTCAGGAAGGCCATGTGAGGTTCCTGAGTTTGTGAGGGTGGCCTGTCCAGTCTTGTCCAGATTTTGGGGCCGGAACGCATGATATGAGGTAAAACCTACATATAGTATGAATGCACAGTGTAAACTCTATACATATATTCAAGCAAACTTTTTCTTTCAGCATATTTACAACATAATTAAATTTCACCCTTATATTCATAATATCTAACAATTCCCTCTGTTTTTAAATATACTCAAAACATTTTATATAAAAAACACATTAAGAAACAAAACCTTTAGTTTTTTTGATACAAGTCAAAATGCAATTTTACATAGTTAATACAATGAAAACATGTATTACTACCAAACCTGAATGTATTTAACAACTTTTTCTTTTGCAGACCATTCTGTGAAAATATTTTATCAGTTATGAGCTGTGTCTGTTTTAATTTTACTTGATTAATTTATTCTTTTGCAATCACAGAATTTAATTTATGACATATTATTGTTTCATTAACTCTTTGCAACTGTTGAATTAACTATGAGACAATAACTATGTGCTACTGCAAGCATTTATGCACTGCTGAAAATATACAGTTTTAATGTCATTTTAACCATCACATTGTGTTCATGTCTCTGAACTGCTCAATAACATCTTGGTAAAATACTGAACTGGGCTTAGATAATAAATATTTGAAAGCAATTATTTTACTGGGGTAAAACCAGTGATATTACAACTTGACAAATTACTTTTTAACTTATTACAATGTATCCTGATTAGTATGTATTTACACAGACTGTTTGCTATTTATGCATTTTAATCTAGTAGGTATCCTGGACCCATTGTTTTCTTTAAATATGGGTTTTTTCACACATATTCATTACTAGACATTAATTTCATTTGTACTGATTTTTCTGCATTTGTACATACAAAGACTATCATTTGTACTGAATTCTTCTGCATATGTACATACAATGACTATAAAGTACATTTAGTCTAATCTTATAAATTTAATAACATTAATATTGAGCAAAATCTTGGAAAATGTTTGTTTCTTTAGAAATATCTAGTGGAATTGATACCAAATGCATATGTCATGTTATTTTAAACTACATACTCAGCAATTAAAAATATTCATGCTTTTTTATACCAACATTGTTTTGTAAAAAACATATTGAAATAATGACCATTCTTGCTATTAGAAACATTTATGCATTTTGCATATCTTTATTCTCTCTTGTATAGCTTTAATAAAGCAATTTTAAATCATCTCTTGTTTTTTTAAACCATCTCTTGTATAGCTTTACAATTTAACAGGTTGCAAATACAATTTAATTCTAAACAATACAATAATAACCATTATGATAACTATTAACAACTTGTAAAATATCTTATCCTGTCAGGTTTAATCCAGTTTACCAGTATTTCTAGTACACTAATACCTGTTTTTCCCCCCATAAAAGAGTATTGTCAAAAAGGAATGAGATATTTTTTTTTGTAGCTTTATTTTAGACCCTTGTTGTTTATTTTTTATGTAGCTTTATTTCAGACCCTTGTTGTTTATTTTTTCTATAGCTTTATTTCAGACCCTTGTTGTTTATTTTTACTGTAGCTTTATTTCAGACCCTTGTTGTTTATTATTTCTGTAGCTTTATTTCAGACCCTTGTGCAGTACTGCTTATACAGTCAGTGTAAAACTGAGAAAAAGTGCCCCTCCCCCTTATACAGTCAGTGTAAAACTGAGAAAGTACCCCTCCCCCTGTAGTACTTCAGCACTGTTTACCTGCTCTATGCTGTGAGAATAGAATGTATGTCAGCCCAACACTTTGGTTATACATTTATTTTATTAGGTTACTAAATAAAGCTTTCGCTGTATATTACTTCTAGTAGGTATTTACACCCTCCTGCACAGTTGATTTGAACTGTATATATACTATAGCCCATTTGCTGGCTGTACTTGATGCAACTGAGTTTTTTTCTTCTCTTTTAACATTTACTTGCAAACAGATTATCAGTGACATCTATGCACAATTGTGGCATTTTATGACAATTACTAAATAGTGTTGCTTGTAAACATTTTAACAAGTATGTTTTAATAACGATGCTTTAGAAAAACTCAAGCTACTTGCCTGGCAATCAGTCTCGTTGTTTATCTTATCTTTTCAACATTTCCTGTAACTATTCATTCAGTCTAGGAAGGTCTGAACTCACATTTCATACTCTGTAAACTATAATTAATTCTTTTGGCATTTTTCCTTTAATGTGATTGTGATTTGCATAACTATGCATTTATACAACATAAATAGACATTATTTTACAATTAGCTTAAATGGATTTCAGTATTTTTTTATTTATTTATTTAACTATTTAACTGTCCTGCCATTAATTTTACAAAAATTATTTGACTAATACCATCTGTGATTTTATTTATTTTTAAAATTCAGAACTTAACTGTTTGGTGTTACTATACAATTATAACATGTTTATTTATATTTGCTGTTGTCTGCCTTTTGCTTTTGTGCATTGTAAACAAATGTACTCTAGATGAAAAGAACACACATGCATGTCTGTCTTGTATCTGTATATCTTTATACAAGCATGTCATTCTTGTGACTTTAAATCTTTATTCTTATTAACTAATTTTATTTAATTTTTATACACTAGAACAGTTTTGTTTACATTTTGACTGTGCTAAGAATGGCATTCATATGCTTTACTTTACTGTAGTACTGATAGATGTCTTGCTTTAACTGAATGAAAGTAAAACATTTAAAAATGATTTGTCCCTACCATCCTAGCATGTATGCTTAACCATTTTCAAAATATAAACATATTATAAAATATATTTCTTTTGCACAGATTAACTGTGTATGCAGGAAATTCCCAGTCTTTGTCAGTTGAGCTAATTTATTTCCTTTATCCTGCAACTGCTGTTGAATTTCCTGTGATATTGCATGGTCTTTCTGACATTCTTTAGTAAGCTGTTCTGCTGAATTTGAAACTCCTATGCACTTTTGAAAAGATGTGTGTATAACTTGTCTAAGCTTCCTGAACTCATTGTGTCTGTCTTTTAGAAGTTTATTACATTTCTTTGTAACAAAATGTACTAGAGTTTCTATCAGCAACTGATTTGACTGTTGTTGCAACTCTGAAATAAACCTTTTACATCTGGTGACAGAACATAACTGTCTAACATTTGAATATAATGTCAACATATTAACTTTTCTTGGTTCTTTACCTTTACAATTTTTGTCTGTACAGTCTAACCTTTGGATAATGTCATGCACTGTATTTTTATGACATTGTACACACAATAAACATTTTATACCACACATGATTTTATTTCAGATACCAGTCAAATATTATAATCCATTTGCATAATGCCTTACTATCAAATTGCAATCCATTTGCATAATGCCTTACTATTAACTTGCCCTAATAAGGTTTTACATTTGCTAATATGCTGTATATACATTTATTCTGTTATTATTATTACCTCTATGGCATTCATACTGTATGTAACACAGAATAATTTTCTTACCAGTCAACAGACAGGCAGATGGCCAAGCTGCTTTACTGTAGATGGTTGAAAAGTTTCTGTAGTCACTTGTGAAGTTGGTACAGCAAAACTGGCAGATTCAGTCTTACAACTTCATCTTGTACCTTTTCTGGAGAATTTATGGAACTGCTCCACCTTCCTGCAATGCAGTCTCACCGGATTTAGACGTCTGTTAAACTGTATTGCTACAAACTGTTGAAAACTGTAGAAATCTGAAGTACTTCACATAAACATTACTGTGCTTTTACAGGAGTGACATTACCCATTCACTCCCCCTGTTTTTGGATACAGGCTAGGAACGTTGTCAAAGGATCACCATTGAAAAATTATTTTAGAGCTGCTCTGCTTACTTGCTTGCTGTGGGATTTGAAGTCTTCTTAAGACACACAGTCTTGCTGTGCTGTTTACTGCTGAATCAGAGACACATAGCTTTGCATGACTCCATTTGTAGTCTGTTTAAAGCACCAAGCCTTTCAAATTGCACACTGATAAAGAAATATATTTTGCAGCTATAAGCAGTTACAGATAACTTATTTTATAACAAACCACACGTAGTCTGTCAGATTTGTAGCATATATTTACAAAGTTTTCCTTCATTACAGATATGAATGATGACTTCTACAAAATACCTCTCTCTGTCCTTCTCTCACATAACTGAACTACTACAATTGCTATATAGAAAGCTAGTCACGAACACATTTCCTGGGAAGTCACATAATGTCTGTTTTTAGACTTTTCTATTGTCCTTTTGTGATTTAAGCACTTTTGCTGATGTGAGGATGCCATTCTGAAAGGAAACATCTGTATAAGCTGTTCATACTGGAAAAACATCACGTACTGCTGAATTTATAAAAAAGGATGTCTGTTAATAGATATTTGTTCTACAAACATGAGAAAATCATGTAATGCTTGTTTTCCAGTATTGCTTTCTTAGGCATTTCCTGATGCTGTGAAGAGAAGCCTGTCTGTTATACATATAGTATGAATGCACAGTGTAAACTCTATACATATATTCAAGCAAACTTTTTCTTTCAGCATATTTACAACATAATTAATTTCACCCTTATATTCATAATATCTAACAGTAATTGCTCAGTTTTTCTTAGAAGTTTAGTCCTGCTCAAGTAGAATCTTAGCTGTCTGTGTACATCCAAGGAATGTAGAATTCTCTCCCCTTTGTTCTGCGGATTTGGATAAAAGGTTGGCAGATGAATAGTTTGGTTAAGAGCCACACTGGAAACCATCTTAGGCATAAATGAAGGATTGGTCCTCAGAGACACCCTGTCTGGGTAAAATATGATAAAAGGCTGCACAGCCATGAGGGCCTATAGCTCTGAGACTCTTCTTGCTGAAGCAATTGCTAGGAGCAGAGCTGTTTTCCATGATAAGAACTTTATCTCTGCAGTAGCAGCTGGTTCAAATGGAGGCCGGGTGAGCTTTTCCAACACATAATTGAGGTCCCATGTAGGTATTGGTGATCTTCTGGGAGGCCTTACATTTTTGGCTCCTCTAAGATACTGCTTTAGTAATGGATGTGAAAAGATTGGTGGCTCTGTATTGTAAAAAGCCGAAATGGCAGAGGCATGGATTTTTATTGATGAGAAAGATAGACCCTTGTCAAGCATCTCAGTCAAGTATTGTAATATTTGAGGAATATTTGGTTCTGCTGTATCAGTTCCTTGTGCTTGATTCCAAGCGCAGAATCTCTTCCATTTATCAGCATAAGATTTTCTACTACTAGGCTTTCTGGCTTCCAAAATGACATCCATCACAGCTTTACTGAGAGGTGTTGTTTGCATAACTACATGATCAGCCATGCTGTCCGGTTCAGTGTTTGGAGTTGATAGTGCAGGATCTGACTGTTTTGATGTGACAGTAATTGAGGTCTTTGAGGTAAGGTCCAAGATGGGTATGGAGACAAGTTCCTTAGGATTGGGTACCAGTATTGGCGGGGCCAGTCCAGGGCAATTAGTATCATCTTTGGTTTCTCTTGTCTGACTTTTAGTAGGACCCTGGGAAGAAGAGGCAGAGGAGGAAAGGCGTAAACTGATAGTTTTTCCAACTGAAGGATAGGGCGTCCACTTTCCATGCTTATCTGTGATAAGTCCTTGTGCAGAATCTTTTCAATTGATAATTTTGAGGAGAGACAAATAGATATATGTCTGGGCTCCCCCATTTCTTTGTTATCATGCTGAAGACTTGTGGATCTAGTTTCCACTCGTGAGGGTCCATTAGGTTTCTGCTTAAATCATCTGCCAGAGTATTTTGTTTTCCTGGTAGGAATTGAGCTTGAAGATGTACTTGGTAAGTCAAAGCTGTGTCCCACAGTGCCATTGCTAATCTGCAAAGGGGGTATGAGTGCATGCCCCCCTGCTTGTTTATATACCACATAACTGTAGTGTTGTCCGTCTTTATCAGTAGTTGTCCTGGATGAAGTAAGTCCTTGAAGGCTGTCAGGGCATTTTGAACAGCTAACATCCCTTTTTGGTTGATATGCAGATGCATTTGTTTTGGGGTCCACATGCCCTGAATGCATCTTCCCGCCAGGTTGGCTCCCCATGCATAATCTGATGCGTCTGTTGTTGAGGTTTGGCTGGCAGGGGGTAGAGTGAAGGCCCGTCTCATGTTTTGGTGACCTGCCTTTGCCCACCATAGAAACTCCTGTTGTAGGCAGGGAATGAGAGGAATCATTGTTTCCAGACTGTGACAATGTTGACTCCATAAACTTTGTATGTACCACTGAAGTTTCCTCATATGCAGTCTTGCATATGGAATCAGTAGGATGCAGGATGCCATGAAGCCCAGAGCCTGCAGAGTTTGTTTTGCAGATAACGGGATTTTTGTTGCCATCAGTCTGAAGTAAGTAGTCAGATGCCTTTGTTTGTCTGGCATGAAGAAAGCCATCTGGGCAGTTGTATTCAAGCTTGAACCCAGGAATGTTATCTTTTGAGAGGGTACCAGTTGTGATTTCCTTTTGTTTATTGTGTACCCTAGGCATGTTAGAAGCCTTTTCACAAACGCCAGGTGCTGAAGAAGAATGTCCTTGTTCTCTGCTTGAATGAGACAGTCGTCCAATTAAGGATATATCTGTATACTTCTTTGTCTGCAAAAAGCAATTACTGGTGCCAGGCACTTTGTAAAGACCCTGGGCGCAGTAGATAAGCCAAAGGGCACTGCAGAGAACTGGTAATGCATTAAGCCAGCCTTGAAATGGAGGTATCTTCTGCATGATTCCCTTATTGGGACATGCAGGTATGCCTCCTCCTTTAGGTCTAATGTCACCAGCCAAGCATTCTTGCCCGGCATGGGCAGAAGCTGCTGCAAAGTTAGCATTTTGAATTTTGGAATGTCCAGGAATCTGTTCAAAATTGATAAATCCAGTATTGGCCGCCAGGCCTTGTCCTTTCTGGGTACCAAGAACAGTCTTGAGCAAAAACCTTGTCCTTTTTCCTGTTCTGGTACTGGCTGAATGGACCCCATATCTATGAGGGACGTAACCTGTTTCTGTGCCTCTGCTCATTGATTTTTTGGCAGATCCAGCCAACCATTTGCCATTGGCAGAGTATGGAAATGGAATCTGTATCCCTGTGATACTACGTTTAGCACCCACTTGTCCTGGGTTATTAAATGCCAATTTTGAGCAAAAAGTGCTAATTTCCCCCTTAAGGGTGCTGCCAATAGGTGTGTTTGGTGAAGGCAGAGGGAAGTCATTGGGAGTGTTTTCTGTAGGCTGCGCTTTTATCTCCTCCAGATTTGGAGGTAGAAGCACCCCATTGCTTTGACCTGTAAGAATCTTGTGCCTGGTATCTGGAACCTTTAGGGCATCTGGATTTGCCCCTTTGCACTCTGTCGGACACAGGAAAGGACCAATTTTTTGTAGGCCAGTGTCTACTGAATCTTGGTGGCTGCACTTGTAAGAAGTCTTTTACAGTTTGCATAGACTTTGCTTTGTCTTCCATTTTCTTTAAAACCTCTTCTGCCTTAATACCAAACAGAGTATCATGCTGTAAAGGTGCATCCAGTAATTTCGCCTTAACATGATCAGGCAAATTTTGCTCTTTTAGCCAGGCATGCCTCCTAATCACAGATCCAGTAACTGTGGTCCTGCTGGAGGCCTCTAAGGAATCAAAACCACATTGCAAAGTATGCTTTCCAACTTGTTCAGCTGCATGCAATAATTCCTGCAATTCTTTATTTTCTGCACATTCAGAAATCAACATAATTTTCTGTTTCAGCAATCTCATAACGTTGTTGATACTTGAGCATATGAAACTGGCAGTTTAAGGCCCTAATTGCCAAGGTTGCAGATGTATAAACCTTCTTTCCCCATCTATCCAGTGCCCCTGAATCTCTGTCATAGGGGGTGGGATTTTTTGCTGTTGAGGCCTTAACTCCCTTTGGACCCTGTGAAATAGTTTCAGGGTCAGCAGCAGGATTTCTAAATAAAAATTTGTGTGAGCCGGGGATCCTGTAATATCTGTCAGGCTTGCTGGGAGCCGGAGGTAAGGAGTCAAGCTTGACTACGAAAACACATCATTCACAATGTCTAAAACAGGGGGTATGGCTAAAGGCCTGTGCTGAGGGAGAAGAAGGAAATCCCGGAGCGTCTTTTTTGATTCTGAGAAATCTTGACTCTCCCTGTGAAATGCTCCCTCAAAGTATGCAAGGTTTCTCCAAATGAAGAATCCTCTGGAGGTGATGCAGATGGGATAGACTCTTCTGCATCAGAATCCTCATAGGGAGGTATAGATAATTCCTGATCAGAAGAGGAATCAGAAGAAATAGAAACTTGATCTGAATATTCATAATCAGTGTCTTGCCTAGGCCTCTTTTCAGGAGGGGGTTGGGAACCCCTGATCAAGGTGATACGGTCTTCAGCCATTTTGATCATCTGTTTTTTAGGCATAGCGGCCTGTGTACGTGGCTCATGCGTCAGTTTTTTAGCTTTAGAACTTGCTTTTGTCTTTGGTTTTGCAGCTGTCATCGGTTTTATACAAAAATGTTAAGGCCTGAATACACCCTCAGAAGCCAGTGCCTGCTCAGCGGCTCTGGACCCATCCAAGGGACAGACATCTGTGGGTCCAATACTTTAGACTATCTCTCGGTGTGCCGGACTCCACATGGGTCTCGGTAGGGGATTGCGACTCGAAAGTAGTATCAGGGGCTGCAAAACCACCTCATTGAGTATTGGCAACTGGCTTAGGAGAAGCTTCGTCATCGGTTTTGGACCCTGACACTCTGTCTCTGTCCTTTTCTTTGCATTTTTTGTGTACTCCGGTAGTCAGATTGCTGTCCGACGACATTTCTGGGTAGTTAAATCTGTTTCCAAAATATTTTGAGGCAAAAATATACCGACGCTTAATAGTGCGTTGTTTAAATCTAGCACAAAACCAACAGCCAGGCACGTTGTGATCAGGGCCTTGGCAAGGAATACAGTATAAATGGAAATCCTTATGAGGTATTTGCTTCCCACAAGTAATACAATTATTAACTTTTTCTGACATTGGTATGGAGCAAGAAAAAAGTTTCCCCAATAGGGTACTTAGCTTTAGTGAAGACTTCGGTTCTAAAACTCGAACTCGAAAATTTCAGGAGTCGGCCGACTGGCACTTGCGAACTGCTTCGGGCACCGAAGAAAGACTAAACCGCTTAGCAAGAAAGACTAAAGAAAATGGCATTGGCTGCTTGATGTCCTTCAAGAATGCAACTGCAGTCCTTACATATGGGTTGTCCTGCCTCAGGCAGCCCTTCGGTCGGCCGGATTCCAAAGTCTGGGTCCGGCGTCGGCTGATGTCGCCTCCTCCCCCACATCAGAGCGGCTGGGGTAGAAAAGCATCAGCCGACGCCATCTTCTTCAGTCTTTCTTGCCACGCGGTGCACAAAGCAGAAGCAGTTCGCAAGTGCCGGTTGGCCAGCTCCTGTGTTTTCAGTAACCAAAGTCATCAAAAAGCTAAGTACCCCTTTGGGGAACCTTTTCTTGCCTCAGCCGATGACAGATAAAACTGCAAAAGTTAATAACTGTTTGTCTTGTGGTAAACAAATACCTCATAAGGACTTCCATTCTTACTGCCTTCCCTGCCTTGGCCCAGACCACGACGTCTCTGCCTGTGCTTGCTTCAATAAGTGCACACTCAGGCACCGGGCAGAATTTGCTGAAGACTTTTTTGGCGAAAAGTACTCCTATATCATGCCGTCGGAACAACCGACAACACATATTTCCAAAAAACGGAAGGACCGGGACCGACACTCTCGGCCCGCGACTTCTACCGACACCACGCCAAAACCTACCGGGAGTGCATCGGTCTCTTCTGAGGTGGTAATTCCACCGCTCCAGACCGACGACACCGCTTTACCGTTTTCTTCAGCTCCGGAGCCTACCCTGGTGCTGGTTGTTGAGTTTCCTCCAGAAACCAAAGCCCAAGATTTGCCTGAGACCATACCGGTGGACAAAGTTACTCCAGCACGTGGGGCAGCTAGGCCTCCAGTGTCTATGTCCATCAAGGCCTACACATGTGCTAAGGCTGCCAGCCAGGCTAAGTCTCACCCTCCTAAATCTTTTTCTCAGGGTCCCACTTCTGATAAACAGATCATGACTTTAGCTGCGGATCTAATTTCCCTAATCAGAGGCTCCCAGGCTCATCCTGACCGAGGTTCTCAGCCGCCTTCAGACAAAAGGCCTAGGGTTGAGCAGACAGATACCCTTTCCTCAGATGAAGCATCTGGTGACTCAGACCATTCAGATACCCAGGAAGAGTCTTTCCAGGCCTACGAGGATTCTGATGCTGAGGAATCTATTCTTTCTGCCTCTCCTCCTGAGGATATTTCTTTCAGGGAAATTCTCCACTCTATGAGAGAGCATTTTCAGTGGCAGGGCCAGGAATTCTCCGACTCCAGGAAACGGCTTTGTACTTTCCTTAAGTTACCCCAACACAGGCCTTTAGCTATCCCACCAGTGTTAGATGTATTGGATGATGTGTACTCAGATTCGAGTGCTTCTCCTGATTCTCTCCCTCCTGCTCCTGTCAAGCCAGACAGATACTACAGGGTTCCTGAAACTCATAAACATCTCTTTAAGGCCCATTCTGTTGATTTAGAAACTATTTCCCAGGGGCCCAAAGGAGTGGCCACTTCCACGGCCAAAAATCCTTTGCCCGCAGACAGGGAATCTAGGTCCCTGGAGAGGTGGGGCAAAACAGTTTATACCTCAACCACCCTTGCCATAAGGGCCCTTAATTGCCTTTTTCATATGTTTCAGTATCAGGATTTCTTGATGGATGATTTGCAGAAAAAGTTAGCCTCTCCTGAGCCTTTAGATAGAAAGGCCTTGCAGGATTTGGTACATAACACACAGCAGGTTAGCAATCATTTTCTTCAGTGTGGTTATGATGCATTGGAAGCTTCATGTAGGGCAGCTATGACAGGGGCCGTCATACGTAGACATGCTTGGTTGAAAGAACAGGCATTGCCAGATCATGTTAAAGTAAAGCTTCTTGATGCACCTCTGGAAAAACACAAGCTATTTGGTGCTAATGCTCAGGATGTGTTGAAATCAATTGAGGAAAAGGCTAAATCAGTCCAAACAGTCAAAGATTTCCTCCAGGTTCAGCCACTAAGGTTCAGCAGGAATTGGCCTTCGAAGAATTGGTCCTTTCCAGACACTGACAAGTTCCAAAGGGGAAAAAACAGACGTGCCCGAGGGAGAGGGCAATACCGAGGCTCCTACAGGGGACGCCAATGGCAACCGACTAATCAGAGAAGTGGCGCAGAGACCTCTACTGCTCCACAGGGACAATCACAATGACTTGACTTTGACACCGCCGACCAAGGCTCAAAGAGAAGCACCTTTAGGCGGAAAATTATCCTTATTTTCAAAAAATTGGCACGTTTTAACAAAGGACAAATGGATTCTGGACATAATAGACCAAGGTTACAGGTTCCACTTCCATACTTTACCAACAAGACAAGGCATGCCAAACCTGCCACAAAATCAAAGGGCAGAGGCACTCATACAAGTTTCAAAGCTGCTACAAATAAAAGCAATAGAAAAGGTTCCTCCTCAGGAACAAGGCCAGGGATTCTACTCAAGACTGTTCCTTGTTCCAAGAAAAGAAAAGCAATGGAGACCTATACTGGACTTGTCCGCTCTAAACACTTTTCTCATTGTGCCAAAATTCAAAATGCTGACGCTACAGCAACTTCTTCCCATGCTGGGCAAGGGGTCTTGGCTGGTTACTCTGGACCTCAAGGAGGCATACCTGCATGTCCCAATCAGACACAGTTGCAGAAGATACCTCAGATTTCTTGCAGGGTCAGAGCATTATCAATTCTCAGCATTGCCATTTGGCTTATCTACTGCGACCAGAGTATTCACGAAATGCCTGGCATCAGTAGTTGCACACTGCAGACTCCAGGGGATACAAATATACCCTTACCTGGACGACTGCCTTATACAAGCAGACAGCAAGCAAGCCTTGACAAAAAACTTGAATTATGTCATTCACTTACTACAGGCTTTGGGATACACAGTCAACATTCAAAAATCAAGACTACTGCCATCCCAACAAATAATTTTTCTAGGAGCCAAACTGGACACAAAATCACAAATGGCTTTCCTCACAGAAGAGAAACAAGGACAATTACCAGATTACTTCAAAAGCCTAGCAAAGCTCACCCAGATGACTGCAAGGAAAATCCTGCAGGCCCTGGGTTTCATGGCATCTTGCATTCTACTGATTCCACTGGCAAGACTACACATGAGAAAACTACAATGGTATCTAAAAAGTTTATGGTCTCAACACAGCCACAACTTAAAAGCAATTATCCCACTCATTCCATGTCTACAAAAGGAATTTTTGTGGTGGGCTCAAGCAAGCCAGCTAAACAAAGGCATGTCCTTCAACAAACCTCAAACAAGCCAAACCATTACAACAGACGCCTCGGATCATGGATGGGGGGCACACATGGAGGGCAGATGCATTCAAGGGCAATGGACACCCCGGGAAATGCATCTACACATCAATCAAAAAGACATGTTAGCAGTAATTCATGCAATCGAGGCATTCGGAAAATTTCTTCAGCAAGGTCATCTGCTAATAAAGACAGACAACACCACTGTTATGTGGTACATAAACAAACAAACAGGGAGGTACTCATTCTTACCCCCTCTGCAGACTAACAATGACTCTTTGGGAAAAAGCCCTGAAACTGAACATACAGTTGCAATCCCAGTTTGTTCTAGGCAAGGACAATGTTCTGGTGGACAGTCTAAGCAGAAACATCTTGGACCCGCACGAATGGATGTTGCATCCAGACATTTTTTCACAAATAACTCAGGCATGGGGGAGGCCGGACATAGATCTCTTTGCCTCACACCTCAATCATCATCTGAAGAAGTTCTGCTCAAGGACACACCATCCTCAAGCCTGGAGAATGGATGCTCTCTCCTTCAGCTGGAACTCTCTAACATTCCCACCTCTACCATTAATGACCAAGGTGTTACTGAAGATCAAAGCAGAACAACCGAAAGGCATTTTGATAGCTCCGGACTGGCCAAGAAAGCACTGGTATCCATTACTAAGGAGCATAACTTGCACCAAGCTGTGGCCCCTGCCTCAATGGCCTCTGCTTTTGACTCGGCACAATTACAGGACGGTTCATCCCAACCTGCAAACTCTGCAGCTGGCAGCTTGGAGGGTTCCATGATTTCTCCCCATATCTCTCTCTCCAAGGAAGTACAACAGATCTTACTGGAAGCACGCAGACCTTCCACCAGAAAAACTTATTCAACCAAATGGAAGAGATTCAACATCTGGAATGCCAACAAGGGTCAGGATGCATCAGTAATGAGCATCCCACAGATACTAGAATATTTGGCAGAAATGCTACATAATGGACTTTCATATTCTTCCATAAAAATAAACGCTTCAGCAATTTCAGCAAAATACAACAGTGATCCACCTGTGTTTTCACATCCTTTGCTAAGACAGTTTCTAAGAGGGATAAAGAATATCAAACTTCCCAGAAAACCACCACTGCCTGCATGGGACCTCAACTTCGTGTTAGAAAAGTTAACTCTTCCTCCTTTTGAGCCAGCAGCATCTTCAGAATTGCAATTCCTCTCCTGGAAAACAGTTTTCCTGTTGACACTTACCTCAGCAAGAAGAGTTTCGGAGATACAGGCCCTCATGGCAGTACCTCCATTTCTCATTTTTCATCAGGACAGAGTTTCTTTAAGAACCAATCCTTCGTTCATGCAAAAAGTGATATCCAGGGTGTCTCTAAATCAAGCAATTCACCTGCCTACCTTCTTCCCCAATCCTCAAAATAAAGGAGAGAAGCTGCTGCACACTTTGGACATACACAGACAACTGCGCTACTACTTGGACAGAACAAAGGCCAACTTTCTGTTGGCCTTTGTTCTGTCCAAGTAGTAGCGCAGTTGTCTGTGTATGTCCAAAGTGTGCAGCAGCTTCTCTCCTTTATTTTGAGGATTGGGGAAGAAGGTAGGCAGGTGAATTGCTTGATTTAGAGACACCCTGGATATCACTTTTTGCATGAACGAAGGATTGGTTCTTAAAGAAACTTTCTGTCTGACCAACTATTTGTAGCTTACACTGCTGGAGTGCAAGGAAAGGCAATTTCCAAACAAACAATTTCAAAATGGATTGGACACTGCATCAGATTCTGTTATTCTTTCCATGGCAAAGGTGTGCCAGCCAATATCAGGCCACACTCCACCAGACCTATAGCCACCTCCACAGCCTTTCTAAGAGGGGTGGCTACAAAGGACATTCTAGAAGCTGCTACATGGAGCTCCGTGCATACATTTTCCAAGCACTACAACCTGCCTTTATATTCCAGATCCCGAGCAGGCTTTGCTTCGGCAGTCCTGCAGGGCATTTTAGCTACACCATCTTTATCTTAGAGCCTACCACCCCCAGCTTGGCTATGGTAATCAACCCATATGTAAGGACTGCAGTTGCATTCTTGAAGGACATAGTACAGTTTTGTACCTACCATAAATGTATATGTCCGATAGATATGCAACTGCAGTCAGGTTTTCCCTCCCTCCTACCCCTCTGTATATTCTCCTTTTGGGTCCACTTCCCCTTTTTCAACTTAGCTGGGGATATCTGTTATGGTGTATCTGTTTATTACTGTTGTGTATGTCTGGAATTTTTTATCCAGTTTCTAAATTTAGCCTTCCTTGGAGGGCACCTGGCATCTGAGGCAAGAAACACTGAAGAAGATGGCGTCGGCTGATGCTTTTATACCCCATCCGCTCTGACGTCGGGGAGGAGGCGACATCAGCCGACGCCGGACCCAGATTTTGGAATCTGGCCGACCGAAGGGCTGCGTGAGGCAGGACAACCCATATGTAAGGACTGCAATTGCATATCTAGCGGACATCTACATTTATGGTAGGTACAAAACTGTACTTTTTATACCCCTGACGACCTGACGTCATGTTGAGGAGACAGCAATCGAAGCAGGACCCAAAACTTTGGAATTTAGGCCGACTAAGGGCAACCTGCCAGCAGATTACCCCAAATGTAATGACTGCAACAGTGAACACGAAGAACATCTGATAGTGAGTGTAGCCTGCTTTGAAGCGTAGGTATCTTCTGCAAGATTCCCTGATTGGGATGTGCAGGTATGCTTCTTTTAAATCTAGTGTTGTCAACCAGGCATCTTTGCCTAGCATAGGAAGTAATTGGTGAAGAGTCAGCATCTTGAATTTTGGAATTTCCAAAAAAAATGTTTAGAGTAGACAGGTCCAGGATAGGACAACATGAATTGTCTTTTCTGGGTACCAGGAAAAGTGTTGAGTAGAAACCTTGTCCCTTTTCCTCTTCCAGTACCAGATGAATAGCCCCCATGCTTAAGAGAGAAAGTACTTGTTTTTGGGCTTCTGCCCACTGATATGGGGGTAGGTCCGGCCACCTGCTTGGTGTTGGCAACGTGTGGAAGTGAAATCTGTATCCCTGGGACACTATATTTAAAACCCATTTGTCCTGGGTAATGAGTTCCCAGTTCTTTGCATGAAGAGCAATCTTTCCCCCCAAAGGGGCAGTCAGTTGATAAGTGCTTGGAAATTTTAAGCAGAAGTCATTGAGACAGTTTACCATAGGGGGAGTCTTATTACTCCCAGATTTGGAAGTGGAGGCCCCCCACTGCTTAGTCCTGTGTGTCCCCTGGGACAGAAACCTGGGGCTTTTGCTGTGTCTGGGTTTGGCTTGAGAAGACCTGGAAGGGGCTGGAAAGGACCAATTCTTAGAGGGCCAGTGCTTACTAAATCTAGGAGGCTGAACTTGTAAGAAATCTTTAACAGTTTGCATAGATTTAGCTTTATCTTCCATATTTTTAAGAACTTCCTCAGCCTTGTTGCCAAACAGGCGGTCCTGATTTAAGGGAGCATCCAACAATTTAGCTTTAACATGATCAGGCAAGGATTGCCCCTTTAGCCAAGCATGCCTTCTGAGCACAGACCTAGTAACAGCAGCCTGCAAGAGGTCTCTAATGAATCAAAACCACATTGCAAAGAATGTTTTCCAACTTGTTCAGCAGAATGCATTAAATCCTATAATTATTTTCCTCACAGTCAGGAATCAACATCATTTTCTGTTTAAGCAATCCAATAACATGTTGCTGATACTTTAACATATGAAATTGGCAGTTTAAAACCCTAATGGCCAAGGTTGCATAAGTGTAAACCTTCTTACCCCATCTATCCAGCGCCCTGGAGTCTCTAGGATTTTTAGCAGTAAAAGCCTTAATGCCCTTGGACCCCTGTGAAATAGTCTGTGGATCCGCTATAGGATTTTTAAAAAAGGAAATTGTGTGACTCAGGGACCCTGTAGTATTTGTCAGGTTTTCTGGGGGCAGGAGGCAAGGAATCAGGGGCCAAACTAGATTCTGAAAAAGCATCATCAACAATATTCCAAAACAAAGCAAAGGGTATAAAGTCCAAACCACTAATAAATCAAAAGTAATACCCAGGACAGTAAAACCATAAAGCCACGAACTAAGGAAATTATGCAACACAAACTTTTATTTCACCAACGAACGCACAATCAAAACACATGAACGAAATTTAAACTCCGTTTTCATTTCAAACTACTAACAAGCTACTAACTAGCTTTCCACAAGTAATGCAATTATTAACTTTTACTGACATCGGTAAGGAGCAAGAAAAAGTTTCCCCAATGAGGTACTTAGCTTTAGTTGAAAACTTCGGTTCTGAAACTCAAAAACAATAATTTCAGGAATCGGCCGACTGGCACTTGCAAACTGCTTCTGCTTTGGGCACCGCACAGCAAGAAAGACTGATGTAATAGCGTCGGCTGCATATTTTATACCCCTGACGACCTGACGTCATGGAAGAAGGGACAGCAACTGACGCAGGACCCAAGACTTTATTAATCAGGCCGACTGAGGGCTACCTGCAAGCAGATAACCCAGACATAATGACTGCAATAGTGAAACATGAAGAACATCTGTGGATGATATGTGAAATTTTTGGAAAGTGATATTAGCAAGGCATTTGATACAGTAGGGCATAATGCTTTGTTGGATGTTACAGGTAAGAGTGGTTTGTATGTCAACACATCAAAATAACAGAGTTAATGACTGGGTGGCTGAGGTAAAAAATAAGCATGAAGTGTGGCATAAGACAAGGATGTCATGAGTGGAATGTTGTTTGCATTGGTAATAAATGTGACAGTGAGTGAGGTAGCTTATAAAATGAAAGATGCTAAATATGTGATACAAAAAGGAGGTGGTGATTCCAGTAGTTTTGACAGATGCAATTGCTATGAACAAAATACCAAGGAAGGAAATGTTGGTTTGTCTGCATGGATGATTAAGGAATGACCTTGAATAAATATAGCAGTAAGCATTTGGAGCCAAAGAGCAAGAATAAATCCGTTATGCTGAAGTCCCAACGTACTAAAAACTAATAGATCCAAAAAAGAAGTAGCAGGACACTGCCAAGATAAAACCAATAAAATCACCGTTTATTAAACAAGAAGTTAGCGCTTTCGGGATAACCCTTCATCAGACATAGTTTTAATACAACAAAACAGCCATATTTAAAATACAAACCATCCAATCATCTGCTTACAAAAACCCGCCTATTCTGTAGTGCAGGTTTAATTGGTAATACATCATTAAGACCCGGAGGTCTATGAGCCCTCAGATCCACTATCCATTTCGATTCTGCTAAGGCTGTTCTATGTTTGATGTCACCCCCCCCTGTCATTAACCCTGATGTTAACTATACATCTGAACTTGAAAGTATGTGTAGGGTACTGGCTTATATGTCTATATAGGGTGTTACTCAAGTCACAGTTTCTGATGTTGCTCAAATGCTGCAAAATCCTAACTTTAAGCATGTTATTTGTCATACCTATGCAGAAACATGCACATTGTTCACAATTGGCCATATAAACCAAATGCTGTGTCCTACAAGTTGCCCTCCCCTTAAAATAAAATGTTTTACTGATGGCGGGATGTTTGAAATCTGTGTCACCCTTTATATACATACATGCCTTACAGTTACCACAAGGGTGTGTACCTATGCTCATGTTTAATGATAACCCCCTATCTAAATGTACTTCTTTACACAATAAATCTTTTAAATTCTTATTCCTTCTATAATTAAACATGGGACGATCACCAACTACATCCTTCAGTCCCATGTCACTTGTTAATATATTCCAATTATTCTGCACTATTCGACAAATATCCTTGATGTTACTACCATAAGTGAAGAATAATTTGGGATTCTCATTCCTGCTTCTATTAAGTTCTATTAATACACTGCTGTCTTTTGACAGCATGCACCCGAGGCATATTTTTCCTAACATCATAAAAAGCCAGGTGAGTAGGATTTCTAGGATATGCTCTGAGGATGCATGCTGTGATGAGGAGTTGCACAACTTAGATCAACATCTCATTGATAGAGGTTATGGGAGATCTTTAGTTAACAATGTTATGAACAATAATAAACAATGTAGGAAGACAAGATATAAGCCTTGGATGAATTATTCAGATAGGGATAGGCAGGACAGTGCTGGTTTTAATAGAAGCAGGAATGAGAATCCCAAATTATTCTTCACTTATGGTAGTAACATCAAGGATATTTGTCGAATAGTGCAGAATAATTGGAATATATTAACAAGTGACATGGGACTGAAGGATGTAGTTGGTGATCGTCCCATGTTTAATTATAGAAGGAATAAGAATTTAAAAGATTTATTGTGTAAAGAAGTACATTTAGATAGGGGGTTATCATTAAACATGAGCATAGGTACACACCCTTGTGGTAACTGTAAGGCATGTATGTATATAAAGGGTGACACAGATTTCAAACATCCAGCCATGAGTAAAACATTTTATTTTAAGGGGAGGGCAACTTGTAGGACACAGCATTTGGTTTATATGGCCAATTGTGAACAATGTGCATGTTTCTGCATAGGTATGACAAATAACATGCTTAAAGTTAGGATTTTGCAGCATTTGAGCAACATCAGAAACTGTGACTTGAGTAACGCCCTATATAGACATATAAGCCAGTACCCTACACATACTTTCAAGTTCAGATGTATAGTTAACGGGTGACATCAAACATAGAACAGCCTTAGCAGAATCGAAATGGATAGTGGATCTGAGGGCTCATAGACCTCCGGGTCTTAATGATGTATTACCAATTAAACCTGCACTACAGAATAGGCGGGTTTTTGTAAGCAGATGATTGGATGGTTTGTATTTTAAATATGGCTGTTTTGTTGTATTAAAACTATGTCTGATGAAGGGTTATCCCGAAAGCGCTAACTTCTTGTTTAATAAACGGTGATTTTATTGGTTTTATCTTGGCAGTGTCCTGCTACTTCTTTTTTGGATCTATTAGTAAGCATTTGGGTGAAAATTGGGGGTGTATATATATTTTTTCAATGAATGAAGTATTTTCACTAGGAATAAAATTTGTGAAAAATGATACAGTTACGATGCAAAGTGAATATGTTTTTTTGTGGAGATGTATATATAGATATTCAGGAAAAAGGTTTATCCTTTGCATTCAGTATTACAGGCAGAAAATGGTATATATAATCTCAGAAAAATCCTAAGAAGTTGCCTGTAACTGGAAGTCATAAAACCAGTTAAATACTTTTACCCTTGAAACCTGTAATTATTTATGTTTCCAGACAATAGTAAGAATTTCTAGCTGCAGACATTCTGCCTTCTAGCTGTGGTAAACAGTCATAAAACTCTTTACTTGTCAACTTATTTTCTTAAGAGTTTTGCAAGTTAACTATGTTCTTTTCCAGTAGGGTACACTGTAGTTACATTCTTGAAGCTCAGCACATAACCTACAGTTTCCTTACATTTGACAAGCATACAAATCATATTACTATTCACAAATGACACAGAAGAAAAGTACTCGAGGAAGAACCTTTGAAATCTTGTTAGAAGCCAAGCGCATACTATATCTGAAATTATATATATATATATATATAGCGGCTCTTTAACGCATCGAGTAATCGACGCCGTAACACATAAACCAAACCAAACACGAAACGAAACGATAGCTTCCGAACCGACAAACTGACGGGATCGACATCGCCGCACCTCCATTCCACACCCATGCTACCATGGGTCGGATGGGGGGGCGATGGCAGCGCATTTGCCGCTTCGCATAGTAAGGTGTAGTGAGCGTTAGCAATGCGCGCAGCAAGCAAAACGGGATCGAGAATTTGAATTTGAAAGTATATATATATATATATATATATATATATATATATATATATATATATATATGAAATAAATAGCTGCTAACTGTACTTTGATAGTGGAAAAGCTAGCGCCTGAGCCAGAAAATTCAAGATAAGGGATCAAGTCCCTGAGCCTTCTCCCACAAAACAAATCTTTTTCCATTTGTGACAAAGGGAAATATTGCCACCCCAGCTATCTAGAATTTTGTAAATAATTATATGTCATATTGTATAGACGTGTGCTGAAGAGATATTTTTATACACTACTGTAGCTGCTTAACAGTGTAAACTAGAACATAAAAGGTTAACTTGGAAAATAGTTGAAATTAAATTGTTTTATGATTGTGCTATAAAAGTTCATCTCAATACAGCAAGGAGACAGGATGTTTAAAACTAGGGTGCCCTTTGCATTGTTTTGCAAGTGTTTTATTGTTTTATGATTTCCAGGATCTGCAAACACCTGAAAGCTATGCATTTTTCAAGGGAGATGCTAAATGTTGGTAGTTTCTGACAATGGGGTTTAGCTTGAAAACTAAAGTCAGGTGACAAAAAGTGATTTCATCCAAGCTAACCCAGCAGTAATATTTTATATTAAAGAAAACTCAGAGAGAGAGTGAAAAACAGTGCATTTTGTATTTTATCTTTGACCTAACAAGAACATCCACTCACCACTTCTGGCTGCGTGTTGTTCTGCAAGTAAGTTTTTAAAGCATAGTAACTCTCTTAGATTCAGATAGGAATATAGTAAAGTGTAGCTTAGATGCTTTCTTATTTATCTGAGACTGCCCTAAAATGTTGTTTTAAATATTTCCTGTGATTTTGAACTCTGATGTAACTGATTACTGAGTAACGTCTTGTTCTTTTATTATTTATTATTAAGTATATTTAAACCTTTCAATTGTGTCTTGTCTGTTTAGAGATATTTAAGCTATTACAGTACTTGCATAGCTGTTTGGTGACACTGTATAGGCCACTCCCAATAGCCTGGTGCTTGGTCAAACTACCATTTAGATTAATAACAACACTACACAGTAGGATTGGCCAATCTTTGCTAAGGGCCTTAAAGTAGCTGATAAGTGGAGGCTGGCTTTTCAGGTCTGATGGTCCCAGAACCAGAAGGTACCAAAGACAACCCCAAAACTGAGGGACCAGCCCCTAAATCACATGTTGAGATCACAGCCGAGCTGTCTAAATCCAAAGCTCTGATTGGCAGTGATGATTCCAAACCAGGAACAGCTGACCCTAACCCAGACATTTCAGCCTCAACACCACCGCTCTGAGGTGCCAATGGCCTCAAACAAGTCAGGATTGAGGCTACCAAGGGAGAGTATGGAGCCAAATACTGCCAGGCTGTCTTCATCCAGAAGGTAGAAACTTATACCGGCCCAAAAGACCTCAGATCTAAAGGGACCTAGGAAGGAAACCCGATAGCTGTAGCCAAGGGTCCTCATGTTTGAACCAGACCCAAGGGAATAAGTCCTAACTGCATCTGTGCCTACAAAAAGGACCTTATCAGCTGTTTTAGATCAGACTGTTTGATGCTGCCCACCAACCCTGAAGACTGAAAAGATGAGGTCACCGAGGATGGCTTCAGGTGTCTAAGGGAAGATGATCCCACATATTGAATTCAAACCGGGGAGGTTCTGAAATGGGAAGGAGTACAAGTGGAAAAGTGTGACATTAACCTGCCTGAAGGTGGTCCTCAAAATGCTCAGAGATGGAGATGACATTTTAGTTATTTTCACTGATGAAGGTGATCGGCTTGTCGGTGTGATGTCACTTGAGAAGCCAAAAGCTGATGGACCTTTGGACCTGGTGAACCCAACATAGCTGTCCCAGAGGTGGAGGCTGAAGAGCTCTCCCTCTTAGAAAATGGCTACAGTCTTGCAGCCGAGGCTTCTCAGACCCAGTCTTGGGATATGGTTGAGAAGTCCTGTTGACAGAAACAGAACTGGAAGAGCTAGAGGGCAAAATCCCTTTTAACATATACTTGGCCTTGCATCTGTTGATAGTGCGAGAGCCAAAGCTGTCACAGAATGAACAACCGAAGTCCAAGTGCTCCTGACCCAGACAGTAAACACATTTAACGTGTGCATTTTGGGAGGGCAATTAGTGCTTGCAGGAGATGCACTTATCCATCCTACCACACACACACACACACACACACACACACACACACACACACACACACACACACACACACACACACACACACAGTAAACGATAGCAGCAACAGAACAGAAAAAAATAACAGGGAAAAGGGCAGGAAGGGAAAGGAAAGAAAAAAAATCTAAGTTAACTGCCCTAATGAACTGCTTCAGATCTACCTAAAACTAGCAGAAAAAGGCTAGTCACTATTCTAAGGAGTAAGGGAAGGAAGACCTCACCAATCCTACTCTAAACTTCTTTGATATACCTGACTTGTGCTGTGGAGCCACAAACCAAATTGCAGACATGAATGGTGGCAAACTAGATCTGACGAGTTGATGAAGCAGGGAGATCTTCTTCCTGTTTCACTGTTGCAGTCCTGATTATTGATTTCCTGCCATGAAAGCCCTTGGCCAGCCCGACTACCACAGAAAATGTTTGCCTCCCAGGCTAGTGGACACCCATACATCAGTACACTCAGGTATAAAGGGAGCCAGTGTGTGTCATCACATCAGTCTTTTCTTGTCCCCAGAGCCCAAAGCAGTATACAAGTGCATTGGTCTGTCCACACCAGAGAGAAGTTGTCAGAAAGATAAGTATTGGGGAAGTATTTTCTATTTCACTTAACCCATGTCAGATAAAGTAAATAATTGTCTCCACTGAGGTAAACAAATCCCACACAGAGACATCTATTCTCTTTTCTGTTGCTTGCTCAGATCCACACCACTACATCCCTAATTGCCAGTTTTGTGATAGGTTTAATGCTAGAATGATTAAGCAGAGGAATGAATTCTTAGCTCATTTTCTAAGAAAAGAATGAGTTGAACTCTGTCCAATGGCATCTGCTGGTCATCCCAGTCTTCAACTGCATATGTGCAAAAAAGATTAAAAACTTAAGGCAAAGTTGTCCGATGACAATCACTCCCCAGCTGACTCTCCTGCTAGACTGACAATTGCTGAAGATGGTGTGGTGCCTTTGCAGCCCCCTTCAACATTTGAAACAGCAACCCAGGCCTCTGTTGAGACCAATTTGGAGTCCAACATGCCTTTGGTTCCTTCAGATTCTACTGCTCACATTTTCAGCTCAGCAGTTGGGTCCAAAGCTGCTCAGCACGTCAACGGCTTCTGACGAGCACTCGTTAACTGATGATACATTGAGGTCTAGGCCTATGCTGGTCCATTTTCACAGAGAGTCAGGTGCCAGGCGCCAGGGCATAGGACATACATAGGCCTAAGGTCAAACCCACTCCAAAGAAAGGCAGTGTGACAAGGCCTCGACCTAGGCCTATGGGCTCCCAGTTACCGGGATACCAACAGGATTCGGTAAAGCTGGCTGAGGACTTAATTAACATCAGGTGAAGCCACCCCAGGAAAAAGGATGACTATGCTGATCTTGACCCAGGTCACTTATCTGAAGAGGATTGAGACCTGGAAGACTCTGGGCTCAGAGGAAGAACCCTCTCACACATCCTTTGAGGAATCAGATTCTGAGGAGAATCTTTCCTTGGCGTCATCTCCAGATGATCAAACCTTTGGGGAAACTCTTCATGCTATGAAGCAGCATTTTCAGTGGGAAGCACAAGATTACCCCCAGGCCAAGAAGAGAGTTTGGGAGGTCTTTAATCTCCCTGAACACAAACCTTTAGCTATCTCTCCCATTTTGGATCTCTCTGAACACAAACCTTTAGCTATCCCTCCCATTTTGGATGTGGTAGAGGATGTTTTCCAGCATGCCTTCATGAACTCTGACTCACTTCTGCCTGCACTCCAAGAAGACAGATTTTATAGGGTACAAAACACCCATAAATATCTGTTTAAAAATCCTTTAGCTTATCCAGAAGTTGTTACTCCAAGACCTAAAGGGGCTAGGGCCAATGCCTCCAAGAATCCCCTGCCCATGGACAAGGAAAGTAGGGAGCTAGACAGGTTTGGAAAAAAGGTATACACCTCCACTACCCTGTGTATGAGGGCCCTCAACTGTCAATTACATATGATCAAATATCAGCAAACCATCCTGGATCAACTCAAGGAAAAGAAATTCAACCATGGGAGATAAAAAAATCATTATAAGGAACTTCTGGACTTGTGTCACTCCACTTCACAGGTGGCTAAACATTCTTTGCTTTGTGGCTATGATGCCATGGAGGGATCCTGCAGGGCAGCTGCCACTGGTTCAGAAATCAGGACACATGCATGGCTTAGGGTGCAATCTCTCCCTGATCATGTAAAGGCTACTTTTTGGAACAAAGGCTGAAGCAGTACTCAAAAAGATTAGGACAAGGCAAAGTCCATGCAAACAGTTAGGGACTGCCTGCAAGTACAACCACCTAGGTTCAACATGAACTTACCAGCCAAGCATCTCCTACCTAGCCTAGGAGTAAACAGAGAAGGCCTCAAAAGGATACACCTTCCAGACAGACATCACCAACACAGATCAAGGCAATGGACCTGTGAAACACCTAGGCAAGGGAGTTATAGGTCACAGTCCCCAGCCAGACAGCAATTACGACTCTCTCCCACCACTCCACCCTCCAACCAACACCCCAAAAGTAGGAGGAAGACTGTCTCTCTTCTATCAAAACTGGACACACATTAATTCAGATCAGTGGGTTTTAAGCATTATTGCAAATGGTTACACACTCACTTTCAAAGAGCCCTTAGTATACTCAGGTTTCCCAGATGTACCCCCAAATCAAAAAAACTTGGGCTCTTGAACAGATACAGACTCTGTGTTCTCAGGGAGTGGTAGAGTCAGTTCCAGAGGAAAAAAAAAAGGGAAAGGCTTTTACTCAAGGTTATTCCTAGTCCCACAAAAAGAAGGATCTTGGCAGCCTATTCTGGACCTGTCCAGCTTAAACTAATTCCTCAGGTTACCAAAGTTAAAAATGCTGACACTTCAGAAATTACTGTTCATTACTCCTCAGGCATTCACAGTCTCAATAGACCTAAAGGACGCCTACTTATACATTCCTATTCAAAAAATCACACAGGAGCTTTCTTTGCTTCAGAGCAGGCTCCTGTCACTATCAGTTTTCAGCTATGCTCTTTGTGTTGTCCATTACTCCAGGGGTTTTTACAAAGTGCTTGGCACCAGTCATTGCTTACTGCAGAACCAAAGGGGTCCAGATTTACCTTTACTTGGATGACTGCCTAATACAAGTTGCAGACATTCCAAAGATCAACAAAGATCTGAAATTCACACAGGACCTCCTGACTTCCCTGGGGTTAACTCTAGCCATGCAAATATGGGAGACAGCACAACCCCTAAGCCTGCACCTTATGGCACAACACCTGACAGGCAAAAATAATACCTTGGCAGACCACTTCAGCAGGAATCTGACAGACACCCATGAATGGCACCTCCATTGGGAAGCTTTACACACAATAACACAACAGTCCCCCAGGTGGACATATTTGCCAGCAAGGACAACACTCTGCTGGAGAAGTTCTGCACCAGGACAAGACAGAAATCTGCATGGAGAATGGATGCCTTCTCCTTCTCCTAGACACTCCTCTTCATTTATGCCTTTCCACCACTACCCCTGTTACCTCTAGTGCTTCTGAAGATCAGGGAGGAGGGCTCAAATGCCATCCTGATAGCACTGGACAGGTCCAAGCAGCACTGGTTCCCTGTCCTTCTCAAGATCACCAGTCAAAAGTCTTTGATGTTACCACAGAGGGTGGACCTGCTCACCCAGAACAAGAGGAAGATTGTATAACCAAACCGTCAGACTCTCAGATTTTAAGCCTGGTTTATTCCACAGCACCCTACTGCACCTCCAACTTGAGCCAGCAGGTACAGACTATTTTAAGGGACTCTAGAAGGCCTAGCACCAAAAAAGCATACTCAGCCAAATGGAAACATTCTTGGTTTAGTGCCAGAAGCACTGGCTTCTGCCAAATTCTGTTAACATTCCTTGCATTCTGGAGTACCTGGCCAACCTGGTGGAGAAAGTTGTCTCTTATTCCTCCATCAAGATACATGCCTCAGCCATTTCTGCCCACATACCTAGTCATCCTCCAATTTATTTTTACCCTTTGCTGAAGCAATTTCGTAGGGGAGATATTCACATTAGGCTCCCCAGGAGGAAACCCACTCCTCTTGGGACCTCAACTTTGTCCTAGAAAAGTTAACTTTGCCTCCTTTTGAGCCTGCAGTTTCTACCACCTTAAAGTTTCTTACTGGGAAAACTGCTCTTCTACTGGCTATCACTTCGGAAAGAAGGGTCCAGGAGTTGCAAGCCATACTGGCAGTGGAGCCCTTCATTATCTTCCATAAAGACAGGGTCTCCTCTGAACTAACCCTTCCTTCATGCCCAAGGTGGTTACTAATGTAATGTAATGGCCATTCATCTACCTACCTTCTTTCCCAACCTTCTAAACAACGAGGAAAAGATTACTGCACTCTCTGGATGTACAGAGGATGCTATACTTCTACCACTGACAGAACTAAATCATTAAAGAAAACAGACCAGCTTTCATTACCTTTGCCCCACGCTCAGAAGGAAAAAGAGTTTCTAAACTGACTATTTCCAAGTGGATTTCCCACTGCATCTCTTCCTGTTACAGGCATCATGGCCAAAAGCCCCCCTAATTTGATTAGGTCACACTCTACTAGAGCTACAGCTACTTCTACAGTATTCCTCAAAGGGGTTCCCACTAAGGACCTCTTGGAGACAGCCACTTGGTCTTTTGTGCATCCATTCACTAGGCACTACCACCTGGCAAACTTTTCCAAATCTAGAGCAGCTTTTACATCTGCAGTCCTGCAGGGAATCCTATCTTCTCCTTAAACTCCTTCCACCTGCTCTAAAGATTAGGGAATCTTCCGAACACTTAGCACTGCAACAGTGAAACATAAAGAATGTAGTACAGTTGTGTACACTTACCATAAATGTAGATATTTGGGTGTATTCACTATTCTCACTCTCGCACCTACCCCCTCAGCCTACTAGAATCAACCAAGACCCTACACCTGCTAACCCTGGTTTGGGTCCACTCTACATTGCTCCACATTAGGTACACTTGGGGCCTCCTTGGATCCAAACTAACTTGGTCTTTCTAGGGTACACTTAGGAGTGCCTTGTAAGCGGTTCAAGAAAATACTGAAATGATGACCAGTAATGGCATCTGCCAGCATGGGAGGTGAAAACAGTTTTCTCTGGTAGTCGGACCTGCCAAGGGCTTTCATGGCAGGAAATCTCAACAGTCAGGACTGCAACAATGAATACACTCTAACATCTACATTTATGGTAACCATACACAGCTGTACTTTATGGATAAGGAAGGTGGAAGCCAAAACAGGCTAAAGGCTTTTGAATCAGCCGGTGTGATATCTGAAGTCCCACAGGTTGAATCCAGATGGAGCAGACAACACTGGATAAACAGTAACAACAAGAGGAGACCAGTGGTGTGACAATGGAGGAGGGTCCAGGTGGAGGATACATCTGTAGTTGCCCCATTGAAAAGCAGAGGTGAATGCAGTATGGTGTGGCACTAGAAAAACAAAAAAAAAAAAAAACAGGGGTGCATGTATTTACACACCAAGGCTGTCCAGTATAGTGTATGGATTGGCCATGATGTGCACCAAGCATTGCCATACCCACATGAGCTGGGGTTGGACAGCACTCATTATCATCTTCACAAAATGAGAGGCAGAATTGTATGAAATGTCTACTGAAACAGGTTTTAACAGTCATAAGTGATGCCTGTAGTGAGTCTACAAACAGCTAATGTGCTGCAGGGTGCAAAAAATCATGCCCTCTGGTGATGGTGTGTTGTTTCCCTGGAATGAGTGCTAACAGGATGTTGCATCTGTCTTTACATAGGCTGGTTTCATCTCCCAAGCCCCTGCTTACACTTATCATGGGTATCAGAACTTGTCAGAGATTTGGGATGCTTGGCTAGGCTTAAAAAGGCCCTTGTGGTCATTAGCCTAGTAAACACCTATGAACCTATGGTATGGAGACATAAGCTTCAGGAGAGGCCACAGCATGTGTACTTCATATGCATGGTTGTGGCACCGCCCCCTTCTCTGTGATCATGTCATGTGGGTTGTTGCCATTACACCCTGCCTGATTATTAAATCATTCATGTGACATCAGAACAGTATGGTCTGTACTCAGTGAGGTGTGCACGTGTGTATAACAGCAGATATCTGAGTTTCTGTATGTGTGGGAGACTGCCACTGCATGTTTGTGTTTCTATACAGACATCATTAAATACTTAACATAACTTCCTTTTGTTGTAAAATACTTTTTGCAAAAATACCAAAAAAGAAAATCACCGGAGAGTGTAGAAGTCAATAAAATAAACAGCACAAACACCCTGGCACTTGGCAATCCAATAGTAGGCAAAAGAAAAAAACGAAGTAAACTTAAAAAACTCCAAAACACTTTTAATATAGGACAAATAGATGTGGTTTAGTGCTTTTGTCAGTACACTGACATCTTCAGAACCACATAACAAAGTAAAAACTAGTTTAAGTACTTTTCTAGTAAATGAACCCCACCCCCAATGATGAACCAATCAATGTGTAATAGACCAACCTCTAATAAAAGTAACACGCACAACTAAATGTTAGTTAAGAACAACAATATAAGAAAAAAATTTAAAGCACTAAATGCCAGTAAAAAATAGCCATAATCAAATTTGTTAAAAAAATTAAAAAAATTCTCAAACCATACTCAAAAGTGTTTCCATCATCAGTGACTCTAAAGAAGACACAATATGGTTTGAGAATTTTTTTGATTTAACAAATTTGATTCTGGTTATTTTTTACTGGCATTTAGTGCTTTCAATGTTTTTCTTATATTGTTTTTAACTAATATTTAGTTGTGCATGTTACTTTTATTAGAGATTGGTCTATTACACATTGAATGGTTCATCACTGGGAGTGGGGTTCATTTACTTGAAAAGTACTTAAACTAGTTTTTACTTCGTGCTAAACCACATCTATTGTCCTATATTAAAAATGTTTTGGAGTTTAAGTTTACTTTGTTTTTTCTTTTGCCTGCTATCGGATTGCCAATGCCAGGGTGTTTGTACTTTTTACAAAAACAATTATGTATCCCTACACCATCTCTGAAATGTTAAGCAAGCAAGTATTTTACATCAGAAATACTATTATAAAACAAATACACAACAATGTAATAGACAGTCCATTTTCCAGGGTGGGACTTGAGAGAAATAACAGACATTCCAGGAAGGGGAGATGCTCAGCAGACTATGTCAGGCCCCTCAATATAACTCGGAGGTTTATTTCCATGCAACTCTAAACCAGTCAATCTTTTTGCTTCCACAACTTGTGCTATGAGAGCTGCATTCATAGCACTTCTACCAATCATGTGTGGTTACATGGGCCTTTGTGTACAGTTACAGAAGAATACAAAAACAGTCTCCTTTCAGAATGTAGTGCTTATAGGTAGATAGTAGGCTATCAGCCCAAGGGCCTATCCAATACTGCTAACGCCTAGCCAGCAAGGTTCCATGGCTTGCGCCACCCAAGAAAGTTATTTTCCAGTGCCACTGTCGAGCAGAGACACAGAAGTGATCCCCGGGGTGTATTTCCTATTTCTCATCCACTCATCAAGATTTTTCTTGAAGAGTGCTAATGAAGAACTTTGTTTGACATAGATGGGTAGCTTGTTCCAGAGTATAGGAAGTCTCTGGGACAGGAATCTATCCCTCCAGTGTGTCCTGTTTATTGTGGTGAAAAAGTTTAGGTCCCTAGAGCATGTAGCTCGGAGGGATTGGGATTTCTTTAGGTGTAGCATGTCCAACAGCTCTGGGTTTGACATAGCTTTATATGTTAGGCAGAGATCACCTCCGAGTATGCTATATGCTACGGTATGGAGTAAAGCTGGAGATTTTTGAGGCGGTCAGTGTAGGGCATTTGTTTGAGGCCAGTAATCCTTTTTGTGAGGTACTTCTGTGGCCTTTCCAGCTGCTGCAGATGTCTTGTGAGGTACATTCCAAAAGGGGCGTTGTACTCTATAATGGGTCTAATGAGTGATGAGTAGAGGGGAACAATGACCTTTTTTCCTGGATAAGATCACTTTTAAGATGAGGTATGCCACGTAGAAGGACTTCCTGACTACTATGGCAATGTGACTATCAAAGGAGAGACTACTGTCCACCTGGGTAAGTATTTGATTTGATGTTCACTAACTCCTTCTCTTGTATATTTTTTTCAGCTCTTAACATTCAAGTTTGAACGCCTCTGACTCATTTCATATTATTAACCAAGAGCTCTTTCAAGACTTTCTTTTATTTCTCTGTATCCAAAATCAACAACTTAATTTTTGTTTGCTTTTTCAATCCAACATATCTTAATTTTCCATTAGTTCACTTTTGGCCACCATTTATTTACCTAGAATAAATTACTACTGCTTCAAGAGGCTTAGTATACACCATTCTGTTGCGATGTAATTTCTGGTTTGTTTATTTTGATTTCTATTTTAATGAGATCTTTTTTTGATTCACAGATGCATCAGGCATGTAGTTCCTATAGTTGTAAATCTTACAGAAAAGAAACACATTTGCATCCTCTACAAATTGATATTCCCAACAGAATTGCTTTTGGTGATCAATGTACTGCACTTTAAAAAGTCTTCTTTTTAGGCCCTAGTTCAAATCTAAGCATATTTGTAGTGTTTTCTGCAATTTTCCAGATGTGTCATTCAATTATCCACTTCAGATGTACTGTTAAGATAATAAATTCCTATGACCTAGATTTATATATATATATATATATATATATATATATATATATATATATATATATATATATATATATTTTTTTTTTTTGGCAATTTCAACATTTTTAAACCACTTAAAAGGGTAAAACAGTGCAGTCCATGTTTGTTCACTGTTGTAAATTAAAGAGTAAAAAAAAAAAATTGAAGTAATTCCTTAAACATTAAATGTAATAGCGGGCACACTGCATACCATAAAGTTAGTAAACTACTGCAGCTGTGATTATCTGACATAAATCAAGTGGTATGGGATGGTAGAGCAATGCAGACATATGACACTGTCTTTTAATCCATAAATAAATATTTCAACAACTCATATACTTGTGTATGTCAACTGCAGGAGTAATGTAACAAACTATCTTCAGACGTGGACCTTACAACAGCTATCCATAAATAATTACTCCTCTGCACTACCACTTTATATAACTTTTCCAGGGTTCATAATGTTTTTAGGGTCAAGTGTAAGTTTGATTTGTTTCATCACGTCAATACCGATGCTGCCAAACTCTTCTAAAAGCAGTGCCCTCTTCCCCAGCCCGATTCCATGCTCTCCTGTGCAGGTACCGTCCATAGCCAAAGCCCTCCTAAAAAAAATTCAAAAAAAAAAAAAGTAAACCAGAGATTGTCAACTATGACTTCACATCAGCTACTCCATGCTGAGGTTATAAACAATGATTTAATGTTTGCATGTGTCAAACTTTAGTAGAATGATGAAACTAGCTTTTTCAAGTGGATGCACTCAGTCTAAACACAACAAAATGATCACTGTTCATAAAAATTATTCCAGAAGCTGATACCGGGCTGTGAACATGACAGACAGCAAACTCAGTTTTAGGCTTCCATAAGCCACAGCCATGATTACACATCACTAAAATAACAGTTGTTTAATATTGAGTCAGATGATCTGAGCAGAACATGACTGCATCTCTTCTACTGACACTAACATTACAGAATACTTTTTGTTCAAGTAGTAAAAAGTTTCATCATCAAACATCACAGCATTTTGGCAGTGAGGACACATTCACTGTCTCTTATGGTTACTTGTATCATCAGTGCAATGCACAAAAAAATACATAACATAACTGGAAAGTTAGGTTTGACAGAGTTGTAAATAAATATTGACTACTTGTACACTTAGTTTCTAACTCCGTACTTGCAGATATTCTATAAAAATGATCTTAATCACTGTAGTTTTTTTAGACGGTCAGAATTTCTCCCCAACCTCTTAGCACAAGAAATCTGGACAAAGCCTACAAGAATGGGGGGACAAAGGCCCAAAAATAGGGACAGATTATTGCGCTTACAGACTTAGAAAATTGCTAGAATAACAGTATTTGCCTTAGCATGTATTTTCTGAAGAAAATAAGGTCTGAAACTCAAATGTATGACATTATTTAGTTATTTCAATCCAAGGTGATTTGCCAGAAAGCCACAAATTTTATGAAGAATAGGCCAAAAATATAAGGTAAAAAACTGGACAGTTGAGAGGTAGGAATTTGACAATAATGATAAAAGCAAGTATTCTGGACTCTGTGTTTCTGAGACGATGCGGTGAGTACTGCAGGCGGTGACCAAAATTTTCTTTAAAGGTGCAATGAATACTGCAGGCAGTCATCCCAATCTTCTGCATTACCACTTGGAATTAGTCTTATATTCGTTATGTTCTGTGGATATCCATGGTGATTAGCTTGTGGTCAGAAAAAAACTTCTCCAAAGCCAATTTTGGGCTTCTAAAAACAAAGGTGGCTAACTTCACGACACCCATGCAAATGGAAATAGGTGCATGACTGCCGAATCATACATCAATGCACTGTATGAGCACATACACAAGTACATGAAACGGGCCATATCAAACAGAACCAAGACGCTCTCCTCCAAAAAAAGGTAGCCAATCTGGTGGTCCCCCACCATAAACAAACTCTACAACAGAAGGAAAAAAACTGTTGCAGAAAAGGGTGAAGTCCCAAGACTGGAAAAACTCCTTTGTTAGCCTCAGCAAAAAACTGAGAACCATCATCAAATCCTCTAAAGCTAGCTCTGAAAGCAAAATTGCTGCAGATTCTAAAGACAATCACAAGGCATTCTACAGTTATGTCAAGATTCTACATGGCAATACTCAGATCTGCTCTGAGTTACAGCACAATGGCAATATATATACAGAACTAACTGATATTGCCAACATATTGGCTGACAGATTCAGTGCGAACTTTGCCCCCTTTTCACCCCCTAAAGGGCCTATCACAATACCTGAGGAATGCCAAGTCCCTATTATGACTGCTACACAAGTAAAGACTGCACTGTTCAAAGCCAAGAATACAGCTTCCATGGGACCTGATAATATCCCTGGCTGTGTTCTACATGAATAACAAAGTGAACTGGCCACCACACCTGAGTACCATGTTCAGTCACAGCCTTATTTCAGGCTTTGTTCCTACCGAATGGCGCACTGCTACAGTCATCCCACTCAACAAAGGGGGAGCGACTACAGACCTTGGGAACTACCATCCCATTAGTCTGATGAGTCTGATATGTAAGGCTATGGAGCACATCATGGACCTTATAGAAACGGACATAAGGAATCTCCAAACTCTGGATCCCATGCAGTATGGGTCTGTGAAAGGTAGATCATGCCTGCTTAACTTGATCGACTTCTTCAAGTCTGTCACCAGAGCTGTGGATGAGGGCAAGGTAGTTCACACAGCCTACCTAGATCTTGCCAAGGCCTTTGACACCATCCCTCACTCAGGAATCATAGATAGACTCACTCAACTTTGCATAAATCCCTATGTAATAAGATGGGTTGCCAAATGGCTCACTGATAGAACCCACACTGTGAAAGTAGTGAATTCCAAATCTGACTACCGACCAGTTACAAGTGGTGTCGCACAAGGATCGGTCCTAGGTCCTCTCCTGTTTGGCATCTACTTCTCTGAAGTTCAAGCCAACACAAAAAGACTCTGTCTGACCAAGTTCGCAGATGATTGCAAACTGGGAGCAATTATTGATTCTCCAACTGATGTAGACATTCTACAAAAAGGTCTCACTGACACCACTGACTGGTGCCAGAACCATAGCCTTAAGCTCAATGCCAAAAAGTGCATTGTCATTCCCTTTGGGAAAAATTCGGTGCCCATGAACTACAACATAGGTGGTAGTTCACTAAACGGTGTGATAGGAGACCTGGGGACACAGGTTGACAGCAACCTCTCCTTTGATAACCACATTGCTACTGTAGTCAGAAAGTCCTTCTATATGGCACATCTCATTACAAAAGGTTTCTCATCCAGGAAGAAAGGTCATAATCCCTCTCTACTTGTCCCTCATTAGAATTATTATAGAATACAATGCCCCATTTGATATGTACCTCACTAAACAGCTACAACAACTGGAAAGGCCACAGAAATACCTCACTAAGAGGATCTTAGGCCTTAGACACATACCCTATATGGACAGACTCAAAAAACTCCAGCTATACTCTGTCTCTTATCGCCTACTTAGAGGAGATCTCTGCTTGACCTACAAAGCCATGTCTGACCCAGAGATGTTAGATATGCTACACCTAAAGAAATCCCAATCCCTCTGTGCCACACACTCCAGGGAACTTAACCTCATTACCACAATAAACAGAACATGCTGGAGGGACAGATTCCAAACCCAGAGACTTTCCATACTCTGGAACAGACTTCCCATTCATGTCAAGCAGAGCACTTCACTGGCCCTCTAAGAGAAATCTTGACGAGTGGGTGGGCAATAGGAAGTTCAGCCCGGGATCACTTCAGTGGCCTTGCTTGACAAGGGCACTGGGAACTAACTTTGGGTGGCATGATGCCAGGGAATCTTCTTGGGCTAGGCTTATATCGGCTCCGGGTATTCCTAGCACTGCATCATATGACCAAACCAATGGCCTGGTCAAGTTGCAATAATACAACACCCCTATTCCCCCTTATATTATTAGATATGCCCTATTTACAGTCATAAAATGTCTCCCTGATCTTCCCCATAGCTGCTTTTAATTCATTTATGATGATGGCCCAGCAAAAAGTACAGTTGTGTACATTTACCATAAATGTACATGTTCGAGTGTATTCACTGTTGCAGTCATCACATTTGGGTTATCTGCTTGCAGTAGCCCTCAGTCGACCTAATTAACAAAGTCTTGGGTCCTGCATCGGTTGCTGTCCCTTCTTCCATGACGTCATGTCGTCAGGGGTATAAAACATGCAGCCAACGCCATTACATCAGTTTTTCTTGCTCCAGATGTGAGGTGCCCCCCAAAAGGGAAGCAATTAAATCTATAAATAAACAAGGATATACCTCCAACAAAAAAGCAAATACACCAAAAACCTTTTGAGCATAGTAAAGGAGAGTAGAGGTATAGCCAAAAGAAGTAAAGGGGCTGGAGGGAGTGTATCCAGGACTGCAACAGTGAATGCACTCGAACATCTACATTTATGGTAAGTGTACACAACTGTACTATGTCTTCATGTTTCAATGTTGCAGTCATCACATTTGGGTAGATTCCCAAAGCTAATGATGGGAGGAGGAATTTAGATAGCATTAGGACCAGCTACAAGGCCCTGCAAGACTGCAGTGGCAAAGCCAGCTCTGGATTTATAGAAAATTGGCAGATGGTAATGCTTGGTGAAAGTATGTATAGAACTCAAGTAGCAGCTTCTAGGATGTCCCTGGTAGGGACACCTCTGAGAAAGGCTGTAGAGGTAGATGCAGCCCTGGCTGAGTGGGGTCTGATCCCCTGTGGGATAGGTTTTCCATGGTGCTTGTAGCAGAAATGAATGCAATGGCCTATCCATTTGGAAATGGTTTGCTTTGACAAAGCCTTCCCCTCTGCCCCTGCAGCAAATGCCACCAGCAGTTGTTCAGATTTCCTTTGAGGTTTAGTCCTGTCCAAGTAGAATCTAAGTTGTCTGTGCACATCTAAGGAGTGCAGTATCCATTCCCCTTTGTTCTGTGGATTAGGAAAGAAGGTTGGCAAATAAATGGACTGGTTAAGGGCCACACTGGATACCACCTTGGGCATGAAGGAGGGATTGGTCCTGAGGGACACTCTGTCCGCATGAAAGGTGATGAAAGGCTCCACTGACATAAGGACCTGTAATTCAGATACCCTTCTTGCTGTAGTGATTGCTAAAAGGAAAGCTGTTTTCCAAGAAAGGAATTTTAAGTTTGCAGTAGCAGCTGGCTTGAAAGGAGAAAGAGTGAGTTTCTCCAATACAAAGTTAAGGTCCCAGGCCGGCGTTGGAGCTATCCTGGGTGGTCGTAAATTTTTGGCCCCTCTGAGGAACTGCTTGAGCAGTGGATGAGAGAAGAGGTGAGGTTCTGTGTTACAATGAGCTGAAGTGTGACTTTTGATGGAGTAGAAAGACAGGCCCGTGTGAAGTATCTCAGTTAAGTATTATAAAATCTGAGGTAAATTGGGCACTGCTGTGCTCATCCCTTGAGATTGGTTCCATGCATAGAATCTTTTCCATTTTTCAGCATAAGACTTTCTAGTACTAGGCCTCCTGGCTTCTAAAATGATATCCATCACTGGTTTACTGAGGGATGGTAAAGGAGAGATTAGGTAATTAATCAGGCTGCTGGGTTCAGTGTGTGAAGCTGAGGGTGCAGAATCTGGTTCTCCTGCAATAGGGTAGGAGTCTGAGGCAGGTGTCATGGGGCTAACAGTGACACACTTTGCAAGAGAGGGTACCAGTGTTGGCGTGGCCAGTCTGGTGCAATCAAAATTGTCCTTGGGTTGTCTTGTTTGATCTTTAGTAGTACTTTGGAGAGCAGAGGCAGTGGAGGAAAGGCATAAACTGATAGGTTTTTCCAGCTGAAGGACAGAGCATCCACTTTCCAAGCTTGTTTGTGGGGAGTCCTTGTGCAAAATTTGTCCAATTGATAGTTCTGGGGGGAGGCAAACAGGTCTCTGTCTGGGCTCCCCCATTTGCTTGTCAACATGTTGAAAATCCTTGGTTCCAGTTTCCACTCGTGTGGGTCCATGAGGTTTCTGCTTAGTTCGTCTGCCAGTGTGTTTAGTTTTTCTGGCAGGAATTGAGCTTGTAGATGCACTTGGTAGCTCAGGGCTGTGTTCCGCAATGCCATGACTAGTCTGCAGAGGGGGTAAGAATGTACCACATAACAGTGGTGTTGTCTGTCTTTACCATTAATTGTCCTTGAAGGCTGTCAGAGCATTCTGTACAGCTGACATTTATTTTTGATTGATATGCAGGTGCATTTGACTTGAGTTCCATTTGCCATGAATGCACTTCCTTGCCAGGTGAGCCCCCCATGCATAGTCTGATGCGTCTGTTGTTAGGGTTTGAGCGGCAGGGGGTAGTGTGAATGGTAGTCCCTTGTTTTGGTGGCAGGCCTCTGTCCACCAAAGGAACTCTAGGCGTAGGCAAGGTATGATGGGAATCATTGCTTTTAGATCCTGAGAATGTTGACACCATAGGCTTTTTAGATATCATTGTAGTTTCCTCATAAGCAGTCTTCTGTATGGAATTAGAAGAATGCAGGAGCATGCTTGTAGTATTTGCTTTGCAGATAGAGTTTTTGTGGCCACTTGTTTGAAGTAGGTTGTCAAAAGAATTTGTTCCTCTGGCGTGAGGAAAGCCATCTGGGAAGTTGTACTCAAGCTTGCTCCCAGGAATATAATTTGTTGACAGGGTACCAGGTGTGATTTCTTTTCATTTATAGTGTACCTCAGACAAGTTAACACCCTTTGTACAAAGGTTCATAGGTTCATAGATTAGTACTAGGCTGACTGCTCTTGCGAGCCATTTTAAGCCTAGCCAATTATCCCTTGTGAGACTCAAACCCTGCAGCTCGTGTTTGTAAGGCAAACACCTTAACCATTAGGCCAAAGGCCAGATGATTCAAAAGTATGTCCTGGCTTTCTGCCTGAATTAGACAATCATCCAGGTATGGGTATATTTGAATATTTCTTTGCCTGCAAAATGCAATGACTGGAGTTAGGCACTTTGTGAATACCCTGGGCACCATAGATAAGCCAAAGGGCAGTGCAGAGAACTGATAGTGCGTGTAGCCTGCTTTGAAGCGTAGGTATCTTCTGCAAGATTCCCTGATTGGGATGTGCAAGTAGGCTTCCTTTAAATCCAGTGTTGCCAACCAAGCGTCTTTGCCTAGCATATGGAGCAACTGGTGAATAGTCAGCATCTTGAATTTTGGAATCACCAAAAAGGTGTTTAGAGTCTTGAGTAGAAACCTTGTCCCTTTTCCTCTTCTGGTACCAACTGAATAGCCCTCATGCTTAAGAGAGAAAGTACTTGCTTTTGGGCTTCTGCCCACTGATTTCGGGGTAGATCTGGCCACCCACTTGGTGTTGGTAACGTGTGGAAGTGAAATCTGTATCCCTGGGTCACTATTTAAAACCCATTTGTCCAGGGTAATGAGTTCCCAGTTCTTTGCATGAAGAGCAATCTTTCCCCCAAAGGGGCAGTCAGTTGAGAAGCGCTTGGAGGTTTTAAAAATAAGTAATTGAGACAGTTTACCATGGGGGGGGGGGTTATTACTCCCAGATTTGGAAAAGGAGGCCCCCCACTGCTTAGTCCTGTGCATACCCTGGGACTGAAGCCTGGGAGCTCTGCTGGATCTGGGTTTGGACTGAGAAGGTCTGGAAGAGGCAGGAAAGGACCAATTCTTGGAAGGCCAATGCCTACTAAACCGTGGAGGTTGTACTTGTAAAAATTCTTTAACAGTTTGCATAGATTTAGCTTTCTCCTGCTTTATTGACAAACAGGTGGTCCTGGTTTAAGGGAACATCCAGTAATTTTGCTTTAACATGATCTGGGAAGGATTGCTCCTTAAGCCAAGCATGCCTTCTAAGTACAGACCCAGTTACAGCAGCCCTGCAAGATGCCTCTAGTGAATCAAAACCACATTGCAAAGTATGTTTTCCAACTTGTTCAGCTGAATGCAGTAAATCCTGTAAATCCTTATTTTCAGCACAATCAGGAATCAACATCATTTTCTGTTTAAGCAATCCAATAATATGCTGCTGATACTTTAACATATGAAACTGGCAGTTTAAGGCCCTAATGGCCAAAGTTGCAGAAGTGTATACCTTCTTACCCCATCTATCCAGTGCCCTGGAGTCCCTATCAGAGGGGGTAGGATTTTTGGCAGTAGTAGCTTTAATGCCATTGGGTCCCTGTGAAATGGTCTCAGGATCTGCAGTAAGATTTTTAAAAAGGAACTTGTGAGAGTCAGGGACCCTGTAATATCTATCAGGTTTTCTGGGAGCAGGAAGTAAAGAGTCAGGGGCCAAGCTAGATTCCGAAAAGGCATCATCAACAATGTCTAGTACAGGAGGTATGGCTAAAGGAGTAAGAAATCCCTAAGCCTCTTTTTAGAATCAGAGAAATCCTGACTTTCCTAATGAAAATGCTCCCTGAGAGTATGCAAGGTTTCACCAAAAGAGAAATCCTCGGGGGGAGCAGAGTCCTCAGCAACAGAATCCTCATAGGTAGATAAGGATAAATCCTGGTCATCAGAGGAAACAGAAAATTCAGAATCCTGGTCAGAAGTATCATAAGCAAACTCAGTCCTAGGTCTCTTAAAGGGGGAAGGCTGGCTTCCTCTGATTAAAGTAATAAGGTCTTCAGCCATTCTTATTTGTTTTTTAGGCATAGAGGCCTGACCATGTGGTCTGGGTGTCAGTTTTTTGGGCATGGTTCGTGTTTTAGGCCTTGAAGAAGAAGAAAAGATGGCATTGATTTAATATGCAAGTCAGTAGGCTTGAATACACCCTCAGAAGCCTGCACAGCGTCTCCGGACCCATCCAAGGTACAGACATCCACAGTTTCCACAGTTGAAGCATCTCATGGCATACTAGACTCCGAATGGGTCTCAGTAGAGGCCTGCGAATCTGAAGTAGCAGGTATCAGGGGCTGCAAAAGTGCCTCACTGAGTACCGGCAAGCTGGTGACTGGCTTAAGAGAAGCGTCGTCGGCAGCTTTGGACCTAGGCGACCTGTCTCTGTCTTTATCTTTGCATTTTTTTAGAATGTCAGTAGTCGGATGGCTTACCAAAAACATATCAGGATAATTGAACCAAGCACCAAAATATTTAGAAGCGAAAATATACCGACAACGGATAGTTTGTGGTTTAAATAAAGCACAAAACTGACAGCAAGGTACGTTGTGGTCAGGGCCTAGGCAAGGAATACAGTACGAATGAAAATCTTTATGAGGTATTTTGCTTTCCACAAGTAATGCAATTATTTACTTTTACTGACATCAGTTTAGAGCAAGAAAAAGTTTCCCCAATGGGGTACTTAGCTTTTAGTTGAAGACTTCAGTTCTGAAACTATTTCAGGAGTCGGCCAAACGGCACTTGCGAACTGCTTCTGCTTCGGGCACCGCACGGCAAGAAAGACTGATGTAATGGCGTTGGCTGCATGTTTTATACCCCTGACGACCTGACGTCATGGAAGAAGGGACAGCAACTGATGCAGGACCCAAGACTTTGTTAATCAGGCTGACTGAGGACTACTGCAAGCAGATAACCCAAATGTGGTGACTGCAACAATGAAACACGAAGAACATCTACTCATTTGTTTCCTTCTCCCATAGCGACTTTTAATCCATTTGTAATGACAGTACAGCACAACTCCTCATTCATGTCCTTCTCCAATAGCAGCTTTTAATCCATTTGTAATGGCGGTACAGCACAACAACTCATTCTTGTCCTTCTTGCCAGTATTAATACATTGGCTAAGTTGAACTGTTTCAGAAAGGTCAAACTGAAGAAGACACTCTGAATGATGCAAGCTACAAATAATTTCACAGCAGTATCTTGTAACTCTCACAATTTACAATTACACATGTGGTAGTGCATTGTGATGTCCATGCAGTGGCCCAGTAATCAAGGATCCTCAATCCTCACCACTAACACCAGTGAGGGACATGCACATTGGGAGGATGACAAGTACACACACAGTAAAGTACAATTTCTCTTAAGAGCACACAGAGATCACAGTCAGTCTGGCACTGTTTTTTCTCTCTCTCTCCAGATCCCCAGTAAGACTCCGCACTGGCACAGCTACAGAATGCAGTCCTTAGCCAGGGTTCCAAGCCAAGTCCTCCCAGCACTCTCTCTGTCTAACCAATGCTTCGTGTCCCTGCCCAAGTAGCTGACATACACACACACACTGAGATTTGATTTATACACAAACACATACCTGGGGAAGGCTGGCACAGATTTACCAGCTATGTCTCCTCCTGCCCAGACCATAAGGTAGTTAGGTAGGGGTTCTGGTGGCAGTGCTATCTGCTACTATAAGGTCCTTCCCAAAGAGTGACCAGTTCCACTCTATTATTCAAATGGTGTGTCTAAGGCTATTTAGGAGTGGTCTATACAGTGTCACAAAATACATGCAAGTACGCCAAGAGCTTAACTATCTCTACACAAAATCAACCACCATTAATAGGTTTAAATATATTTAATAAATAATAAAAGCATAAGACAATACTCATTAACTCAGCATAGTTCACAGTCACAAGAAATACTTTAACCTAGCAGGACAGTCTCACATACATACAGAAAAGATGTCTAATTAATCTTACTATATTCCTATCTCTAAGAGAAACTGTTCTAAATAACTTACTTACAGAGCAAGGCAAAGTGCTGGTGAGCTGTTAACAGGTCCAAAACAAAATAAAAAAAAATGCATGTCTTTCTCTCAGAGATAGTTCTTAAATTGATAATACACATTACTCCTGAATCATCTCAGATTACATAATGCTTGTCACCTCTGACTAGCTTCCCAGGCTAGCAGGAACTTCAATTTTAATATGTCTCTGTTAAAAATAATTACCTCTCAGAAGCTAACAATTCTCTCTCTTAGAAGCTTGCCTGAACTGGAAGTCATAAAACAATTACCTTGGAAACCTGTAATTACCTCAGTTTCCAGACGACAGAAAGAAGACCCTAGCCTAGACATCCTGTCTCTTAACTTAAGATAAACTGACTTTATAACACATCATAGGTTGGTACTAGGCTATCGGCCCTAGGGCCAATACAAGCCTAGCCATAACAATTCCTGGCTATTTCTTCCCAAACATTTTACTTATCAACTTATTTTCTTACAGTTTTGCAAGTTACCTCTGTATATCCCAATTTCTACTATGACTCATACAGTTACATAGGCATAGAGTTTGTATATATTTCTGCTCTTTTCCAGCAGGGTGCACTGTAGTTACAATCCTGAAGCTCAGTACAGAACATACAGTTTTCTTACATTTTTTACGGCAAGCATACAAACCATATTACTATTCACAAATGACATAGAATTATTTACACAATTCTGTCTATCTGGGCTGGCAGTGTCAATTTTCTCTCCCCAACAAGAACTCAAGCTAGTTTTTTTAAGTGTTCCTTGAGAAACATTGCTTGAAAGGGTTGAGTCTATCTGGGAATACCTTACTCTAATCCCTGTCTTGAGGGCTTATCTGCATTGGCATTGCTAATCCCACTGTGGTCCTGCACTGAAATATCATATGCTTGCATTCCTATGCTCCACCTTAGTAACTTGGCATTTTGCTGACTGGCTTGATGTAACCCTGTTAGGGGACTGTGATCTGTAACTACAGTGAATTTTCTTCCATACAGGTAAGGTTGAAGTTTCTGCAGTGCCCACACTATGGCTAGACATTCATTTTCTACAGCTACATAGCATTCCTCCCTGGGTTGGAACCTACAACTGAAATAAACCACTGGGTGCTCTTCTCCCGCTGATGAAATCTGGCCAAGTACAGCCCCCACCCCATGGTTCGAAGCATCCACCTGCACAACAAATTCTTTGCTATACTCTGGACTGGCTAACACAGGGGGGTCCTCCCAAAACTTCTTTAAGATTCTGTAATGCGTGCTCGCATGATGGGGTCTACACTACTTTATCCAGCCTATAATTCCTTGTTAGGTCTGTGAGGGAAGCAGCTATGGTACTATAACTGGGGACGAACTTTCTGCAGTACCCTGCTGTCCCTAAGAATGCCTTCACCTGCTTTTTTGGTAACAGATGGAGGCAATGCCTGAATGGCATCCATTTTGGCAGTTCTGCCCTGATCTTACCACTCCCCACTGTATGTCCCAGGTAGGAGACCTTTGCCATACCCACCTGAAATTTGCTGGGCTTAATGGTCAACCCTGTCCTCTCACATGCTGAAGGTGCTCTTGCCAGGAATGGCTATAGATGGCAATATCACCTAGGTAAGCAAGGACAATATCTTCTGCTCCTGCTATGAGACGATCTTCCAGCTTCTGGACATTTTTCATCCCAAAGGACATCTTTGTAATCTTATACAAGCCAAAAGGAGTCACAAAGGCTGACCTCTCTCAAGCACAGGGAGTCAAGGGCACCTGCCAGTAACTCTTGGTAAGATCAATGGTGGTAAGATACTTAGCCCCACCCAGCTGCTCTAGGGCTTCATCTGTCCTAGGCATGGGGTAAGCACCCGTCTCTGTGTGGCTATGTAATCTCCTGTAGTCCACACAGAACCTGGTGCTGCCATCCTTCTTTGGTACTAATACCAATGGGGAGGCCCAGGGACTGCTGGACTCCTGAATGAATTGTAGTTCCAACCTTTCCTGTATCTCCTCCCTTAGACTCTGTTTGACTCTTTCAGGCACCCTATAAGGGGCCTGCCTAATAGGCCTTTGGGGACCTGTATCCACATGGTGCTATACCAGGTGGGTACACCCTGGTTTCTCATGGAACATGTCCCCAAACTCCTGTAACACTGCTCAGATTTCTTGAACTTGGGTAGGGGATAGCTGCTGGGACACTGGTATCCCTTCCACTGTGGTGTCAGTCCAAGCCTCACTGAGGAGATCAGTCACCAGATCACCTTCAGATGCTTCCTGCAATCCACTGCAAATACTCAGCACAAGGACCTCATCATAGTAAGGTTTCATCGTGTTAACATGGTACAATCTGTGCTCCTGCCTAGCAGTTCTACCATGTAGCTAACATCATTGACCTTCCTTACCACCTTGGAGGGTCCCTCCCAAGCTGACTGCAGCTTGTTGTGTCTGAGAGGAACAAGAACCATTACCTGCTGCCTTACAGCATACTTTCTATCTCGAGCATTCCTGTCATACCAGACCTTTTTCTGCTGTTGGGGTTCTGCCAGGTTCTCCTGGGCCAAGCCCATGAGTTCCCAGAGCCTTGTCCTGAGGTTTAGGACATATGCCACAACCGACCCCTTGTGGGATTCACACTCCCCCTCCCACACACCTCAAATTAAATATAAATGCCCTCTCAAGCTATGCTCATACAGCAACTCAAAGGGTGAAAAATTTGTGGATTCCTGGGAACCTGCCTGTAAGCAAACAACAGATGGGTCAAACATTTTCCCACTCCATCTTAAACTGGTCTGCAAATACCCATAGCATGGACTTGAGTGTAGAGTTTAACCTCTCAACAAGACCATTAGTCTGGGGATGGTAGAGGGTAGTCTTTAGGTACTTCAGCCCACAGTACTTCCACAGACAAGCCAACAGTTCTGACATGAAATTAGCACTTCTGTTAGTCATTATTTCCTTTGGAAAACCTACCCTGCTGAAAATCTCTAACAAAGCATTTGCCACCTTTTCTGCCTCAATAGAGGACAAAGCCACTGCCTCAGGCTATCTTGTAGCATAATCTACTACCACTAGGATATACTTTTTCCCTGTGGAACATGGGGTTCTCAGAGGTCCTACAATATGCATAGCTAACCTCTGAAATGGCTCCTCAATCACAGGCAAAGGCATCAAAGGAGCTTTCACCTTGCCTACCTTTTGGCACTGCTTGCCGGTCCTGCAAAACCATGTTACATCTCTGGAAATGCCAGGCAATAGAAGTTCTGCATAATACGTCTCTTTGTAAGTTTTATGCCCATATGACCTGCAAAGGGAATATCATGGGCTATGGCTAGAAGTGCCAGACGGTAGGCTCCAGGCTCTACCAACTGCTGTATCCTCTCACCTTCTAGCCCATCCTCAGGGGTCCACTCTCTATACAGTAACCCTTTGTTCCAGTATACAAATTCCCTTGCCATCCTTTGAGGATCACGTGCCTCACTAGCTACTTGCTTCAGGCCTTGTAATGTAGGGTCTGAGAGCTGAGCCTGTCTCAGCTCTCTCTTTGTAACCCTTCTCAGCTCCCCTTCCACAGGAAGTCTGGCATCCTCTGACAGTGGTTCATTAATGTCAGCCTAGGTACTACTACTCACTTCTGCCCTTGCAGTCACTCTGACCAAGGGAACATTAGTACCAACAAGCAACCGCGGCTCACTTTCAGTCTCACTTCTACCGGGTAGCTCCCTTCCTGAAGTAACCACCTCACCAGTCCTGGCTGCAGGTGTGCGGTCTGTCTGGCTCTCCCCCAGGTTACCAGACCCACATGCTTGTCTCCATGCCTGACTGTGTATAACTGCATGAACACATGGTACTGCATTATCAAAATCATTCCCTATCAGGACATCTGCAGGGATATTCTCAAACACACCTACTTGCTAGCCTCCTTTTCCACCCTCCCAGTCTAGGTGGACTCTAGCCAAAGGTATTTGGAATTGGGTCCCTCCTAAAGCCCTGGCTGGAGTAAACTGCCCAGGCAAGTAGTGCTCCTCTGTAACCACTGCAAGCTTCACAATGGTTATGTCAGAGGCTGTCTCTCTCTCTCTCTCTCAGCAATGGTCTCTTTGCCATTCACTAAGATAGGATATAACCTCTTATGGTAGTTTGGTATCCTTGTTGCCTTGAGACAACCTACTATTGGCATTTTGTCATTCCCACTTACTGGCTCTCTCACCTTTTGTTCCCCACCTTGCCTCCGTGGACATCTATATGCTACATGGCCCCACTGGTTGCATTCAAAACATTTAACCCTAGGTCTTGGACATGTACCTGGACTAGTGGCTTTCCCTGCTACTGGCAGATTCTGTTGGGGCAGTTTGGGCTGCCCACCATGGGTTCCCTTAGACCCATGAGCAGCACTGGGTGTCCCTTTCCTGTGTAGGGGTGCCCTGTTTGCTAGGTATAGGTCTCCCTTTTTCCCCAACTCATCTGCAGTAAGGCACTGTCTATCAGCTAACCAGATCCTCATGTCCTCAGGCAAAGTGCTAAGGGCTTGTTCCTTCACCAAAACGGTTTGCCAGCCCTTCAAAAGTGGTGGCCTGATGTCCACTCATCCACATATGAAAATAAGTGCTTAGTTCAGCAACATATTCACACACAGGAACAAAAATGAAATTGCCGGGTAAAGCACTCTGTAATAACAGTCAAAATGAAAACAAAAGAACAAGAGTGCACCAATGGCTGTGTTGAGTCGTGGATATCACAAAAATCACGAACAGCTGCAACTGGTTGACCATTTATTGTAAAACATAAAAACAGGATCCAAAAGTAAGCGCTTTCACGTCCAAGAATGACGCTTCATCAGACTTCATAAATCACTGTGATAAAACGCTCTCTTTATATGCAACCTAAGTCATGTGCTAATCACAATTAATTAATTAAAACACATGATTTTAAATGAGACTCAGGTTAACTCATACATTGCTGAAACTCTTAAGAATGCACTTTGTTAAAACATATATACTTCTTTAAAAACTAATGTGTCTAAAATCTGACTTATATGAAACCTATGTCGAAAGTCTATGTCAAAAATATATATATATATATATATATATATATATCCTATAATATGATTTAAAAACTAATGTTTTAAGGGTCGTCCTGCCAAACATGGTTTTAATGTGATTTTTTCATTCAATCCATGAATGTGTGCTTGCAATCTCACCACCCATCTATTTTCTAATTCCTCTAACTTATTTTTATAATTACCTAACCTATGTGTCCTTTGTAATTTCTCCAGGACTTTAAATTTAAAAACATGTCTAAGTCCATTCTCAAGGACATGTTTGGCTAGAGCATTATTAGTATTTTCCTTATGTATGGCATATATATGCTCTCTGATTCTCTCTCTCAGTGTCCTATTTGTTTTGCCTATATAAAACTTATGACATTCTTGGCACTGGGCTAAATATACTACATCTGTAGTCTTACAATCTGCATATCCTTGGAACATGTATGTGTGCTTGGTGATCGGGTGTTCAAAGGTTTGGTGAGCATCTATAAATTGACATTGATTGCAAGAACGACAAGGAAATGTGCCTGTTCTATTGGACTTACAGGAATCTTTCCTATTATTATCATAGCATAGAATCCTTTTGAGGGATTTCATATTTTTATAGGCTATGCTGGGTTGGTCAGTTATTAACTCTCTAATATTATCATCATGTGTAAGTAGTCTCCAATTGTTGCTAATAATGCGCTTAATATAACTATTTCTATTAGTATAGGAGATGGTAAGCCTAGTTTTAGCTGCTTGCTTCGAACCTGTCTCAATGGACAAAGGTTCTTTGTTGACCCTATGGAAAAATGGAATTCCCTTGTCAGTCCTATGCCTCCACATAATCCTTTATTGGACGCGTTTGAACGAGCTTGTGAAAAAGACTTACATGAACTCTATAACAATGGTCACGTAAAACCAGACTTTTATAATACCACTAAAGATGAGAGGGATGCTATTATAAGTTTACAGAACAACATGGACATTATTATTAGGCAGGCAGATAAAGGAGGAGCAATTGTTATATTGGATAAAGAAATGTATAATGATAAAATGGAACATATGTTATCAGATCATGAGACCTATCAAAAATTGAATGGCAGTTCTTTAAATATGTTAATTAAGAATGTATATGGGCATTTATATGACTTATTATTGAGTAATGTAATAGACTCTGAGTTGTACAAATACTTTATAGTGGAAAGTCCATTGATTCCCACCTTTAGGGGACTTCCTAAAGTACACAAGAATTTGTTCAACCCCCCATTGAGACCCATTGTCTCGAGTAAGGGATGGATGACAGAGCCATTATCGATATATCTAGACAAAATATTCAAACCCATAGTTAATAACTCTAAATACATATTAAAGGACACGGAACATTTTTTGAAGAGTTTGGCCAATTTCAATAAACTAGAGAACATTGACGAAAATGATCTTTTTGTGACACTAGATGTCAAATCGCTGTTTACATCTATACCCAACACAATAGGTATTGAGCATATAAGATTATTTTTACTTGAGAATAACATAAACAACAATTTGATTATTAGATGGACGCTATTATTAGAAATTATTCTTGAGAATAATGTAATGTTATATGATAAGACATATTATCTACAAAGGAAGGGAGTAGCCATGGGGACCCCATGTGCGAACTCTTATGCCAATATGGTATTGGCATATTGGGAGGGAGCATATGTTTTGGGGAACTCAGACTACTCGGAACACCTTAAATATTATAGTCGTTTTGTGGACGATGTTTTTGTTGTGTGGAGGGGAACAGAACAGCAGTTACAACAGTTTGTCCAATACATCAATGGTACAACAAGTTTCTTAGAATTTGAGAGCACTTATTCTAGAGAAGTGATTGAATTTCTTGATGTGAAGCTAACTAAGACAAACATGGGTATTAACACAGAATTGTTTAGAAAGACATGTTGGAGGAACAATCTATTACATCGAACCAGCATGCACCCCCGTCATGTGTATTCTAATATTGTTGAAAATCAAGCCATGAGATTATCTAGGTTAACTACTCAGGATGATGTATATGGACAACATGTGACCAAGTTGGCCAATAATTTTACATCTAGAGGATACAAGATCAGAGAGATACAGGGAGCCATGATGAAAAGCGATAGGCATAGGACTGACAAGGGAATTCCATTTTTCCATAGGGTCAACAAAGAACCTTTGTCCATTGAGACAGGTTCGAAGCAAGCAGCTAAAACTAGGCTTACCATCTCCTATACTAATAGAAATAGTTATATTAAGCGCATTATTAGCAACAATTGGAGACTACTTACACATGATGATAATATTAGAGAGTTAATAACTGACCAACCCAGCATAGCCTATAAAAATATGAAATCCCTCAAAAGGATTCTATGCTATGATAATAATAGGAAAGATTCCTGTAAGTCCAATAGAACAGGCACATTTCCTTGTCGTTCTTGCAATCAATGTCAATTTATAGATGCTCACCAAACCTTTGAACACCCGATCACCAAGCACACATACATGTTCCAAGGATATGCAGATTGTAAGACTACAGATGTAGTATATTTAGCCCAGTGCCAAGAATGTCATAAGTTTTATATAGGCAAAACAAATAGGACACTGAGAGAGCGAATCAGAGAGCATATATATGCCATACATAAGGAAAATACTAATAATGCTCTAGCCAAACATGTCCTTGAGAATGGACTTAGACATGTTTTTAAATTTAAAGTCCTGGAGAAATTACAAAGGACACATAGGTTAGGTAATTATAAAAATAAGTTAGAGGAATTAGAAAATAGATGGGTGGTGAGATTGCAAGCACACATTCATGGATTGAATGAAAAAATCACATTAAAACCATGTTTGGCAGGACGACCCTTAAAACATTAGTTTTTAAATCATATTATAGGATATATATATATATATATATATATTTTTGACATAGACTTTCGACATAGGTTTCATATAAGTCAGATTTTAGACACATTAGTTTTTAAAGAAGTATATATGTTTTAACAAAGTGCATTCTTAAGAGTTTCAGCAATGTATGAGTTAACCTGAGTCTCATTTAAAATCATGTGTTTTAATTAATTAATTGTGATTAGCACATGACTTAGGTTGCATATAAAGAGAGCGTTTTATCACAGTGATTTATGAAGTCTGATGAAGCGTCATTCTTGGACGTGAAAGCGCTTACTTTTGGATCCTGTTTTTATGTTTTCCAATAAATGGTCAACCAGTTGCAGCTGTTCGTGATTTTTGTGATATCCACGACTCAACACAGCCATTGGTGCACTCTTGTTCTTTTGTTTTCAACATATTCACACACACTTTCATCTGCCTTGTGTCTATAGTCAAGAAACATTTTCCTAGAAGTTTCAGGTGTTACCTTAAAAAGTTCTAGCAAACAGTTCTTAACATTAAAATTTAACAAGTCATTATCAGACAATTTGGATAGAACATTTACAGCTTTATCATGGAGTAAGGGGGTCAGGAACCGTACCCAGAGCCCTTGGTCAACATTATACTGTTTACATACCCTCTCAAACATATGAATGAAACTATCAAAATGATCCCCCTGTGTAAACTGTGGAAGAAATTTACTGACCTTTGTTGCTTCTGGGGTTCAGTTACTTCCTTCCCCATTACCTCCATGACTCTGGCAAAGAGTCAGCATCTCCTTTTCATGTTGCCTCTGCCTCTCCTTCTCAGCTTCCAGGTGTAGCAGTTTCTCATTCTACTCAGTCTTTCTGCTGCTTCTATTTCCAAATGCTCGGCCTCCAACTCAAGTCTCTTTAGCTCCAGATGGATTTTTAAGTCCTCTGTAGAAAGGTTGAGCTGTCCATTCTCTGAGTGTTATATATCTCCACAGGCAGTCTGATCAACCTCCTGGTTGTTATTCTCTGATGCAGCTGTGACTAAATCTGCAATCATGTCTGCTTTAGTCAGGTTTTCATGCACCAGTCCTTTAGCCTGGCACATCTCAGTCAACTGGCTCCTTATCATCTTGCCATACTCCTCTGCTGACATGCTTGCCTGCACTCCCTGACTAACTAAGCTAACAAAAGAAATAAAACAATTGTGATATGAACTCTGAATGCTCACTGCGTGGCTGATTTAGAGTACAAAAACACCTTCAATGATCACTGTACATAAGCTACAGGAATTCACTATCCATACCACTACAAGCCAATTAATATGTGATGTGGCTAACTCACCATTATCAGCCAATTAATATTTGATGTGGATATCCCACCACTGCCAAACAATTAATATGTGATATCCATGCACTGGCCCAGTAATCAAACAGCCTCGATCCTCACCAGTGAGGGATGTGCACATTGGGAGGATGACAAGGACATACACAGTAAAGTACAATTTCCCTTAAGAGCACACACAGATCACAGTCAGTCTGGGGCTGGTTTCTCTCTCGCTCTCCAGATCCCCAGTATGACTCCCAAATGGTACAGCTGTAGAGTGGAGTCCTTAGCCAGGGTTCCAAGCCAAGTCCTCCCACACATTCTCTGTCCAACCAGTGCTTCATGTCCCTGCCCAAGTAACTGACACACACCCAAACATTGATATTTGATTTATACACAAACACAAACCTGGGGAAGGCTGGCACAGGTCTACTAGCTATGCCCCCTTCTGCCCAGACCATAAGGTAGTTAGCATTGCCACCAGTACCCCTACCTATCAGCTTCTATAAGGTCCTTCCCAAAGGGGGGACCAATTCCACTGTGTAATGTTACTATTATCCAAATGGTAAGTGTGTCTAAGGCTATGGCTATTCAGGAGTGGCCTATACAGTGTCACCAAATACATTCAAGTACTCTATAAGCTTAAATATCTCTACACAAAATCAGCCACCATTAATAGGTTTAAATATATTTAGCAATAAATAATAAAAACACAAGACAATGCTCATTAACTCAGCACTGTGACAGCAGAGTTCACAGTCACAAGAAATACTTTAAAATAACATAGCAGGACAGTCTCACATAAATACAGAAAACATCTCTAAATTCTTTTTCTCTTGGCTTTTCCTGGTTAGGGGTCGCCACAGCGGATCACCTGCCTGCTCATGATTGGCAGTGGAGTTTTACAGTGTCGAGTTGCTAGCCCGGCCCCCAACCTTCCACAGAAGGTACACACACATGCACTCACACCTAGGGCCAATTTAGAGTGTCCAATCCACCTACAGCATGTCTTTGGGATGTGGGAGGAAACTGGAGCACCCGGAGGAAACCCACGCAACCACAGGAAGGACATGCAGACTCCGCACAGAAGGCACCGCAGTCAAGGCTCGAACCAGGGAACTTCTTGCTGTGAGGCGACAATGCTAACTGCTGCACCACCGTGGCTGCCCAGAAAACATCTCTAACTAATCTTGCTATATTCCTGTCTATCTCCAAGAGAAACTATGTTCTAAATAACTTACTTGCAGAGCAAGGCAAAGTGCTGGTGAGTTGTTAACAGGTCCAGAACAAAATACACTCTTTCTCTCTCAGATAGTTCTTAAACTGATGATACACATTACTGCTGAATCATCTGAGATTACATAATTCTCGTCACCTCTGCCTAGTTTCCCAGGCTAGCAGGAACTTAAATTTTTAACACATCTCTGTTAAAATTAATTACCTTTCAGAAGCTGAAAATTCTCTCTTAGAAGCTTGCCTGAACTGGAAGTCGTAAAACAATTACCTTGAAAACCTGTAATTACCTCTTTGTTTCCAGACAACAGAGAGAAACCCCTAGCCTAGACATCTTGTCTCTTAGCTTGAGATAAACTGACTTTATAACACATCATAAAACTCTTTACTTATCAACTTATTTTCTTAGAGTTTTGCAAGTTAACTCTGTATATCCCAATTTCTACTATGAAACATATACTTACATAGGCATAGAGTTTGACCGAAAAACAAATGCTTGGTGCTGATACCCCAACCAGAGAACAACAATTGAGAAGCCACAAAAACAAAAGAACTCTGGAACGGTGCTGTTATGTATCCAAACATTTTAATAATTTTAATAAAACTCTGCCATAAAAAACATACAAACTTCTGAGAGGTAAGCGCTTTCGGGTGTTAACCCTTCATCAGACAAAGGTAAAATGGTGCAGAACACAATTTAAATAAGAACACACCCAATGAACAATTAGTGAAATCTCAGTAAAAAACCCGCCTATTTTTAAGGTGGGTTTAATAGAACATCATTGAGCCCTGGATTTATGTTATAAACTCTAGGATCTTCCTTGACTCTATCTGTTCTGTGTAGTGTTTTATATCACCTCCCCAAAACACTACACAGAACAGATAGAGTCAAGGAAGATCCTAGAGTTTATGGCACATAGGAATCCAGGGTTCAATGATGTTGTTCCTATTAAACCCACCTTAAAAAATAGGCGGGTTTTTTACTGAATTGATTTCACTAATTGTTCATTGGGTGTGTTCTTATTTAAATTGTGTTCTGCACCATTTTACCTTTGTCTGATGAAGGGTTAACACCCGAAAGCGCTTACCTCTCAGAAGTTTGTATGTTTTTTATAGGCATAGAGTTTACACAGATTTCTGCTCTTTTCCTGCAGGGTGCACTGTGGTTACAATCTTGAAGCTCAGTGCACAACATATAGTTTTCTTACATTTTTTTAAGGCAAGCATACAAATCATATTAGTATTCACAAATGACATAGAATTATTTACAAAATTCTATCTAGCTGGACTGGCAGTGTCACAGCTATAACTTGTACTTTAAAAATAGTCAAGGAAAAAAAATGTACACATGAAAAACAATCCAAGACTAGCCAGGGCACTAAGAGCTCTAGCTACAACTAAGTAAAACTACATATAAAGTATATTCTGAGTGGCAATGACAAGCAGTTGTCAGCAATGTGGGAAGGTGTGCTCCCTAAATCCGATAAAGCACTGGGAGAAAAGAAAAGATTTACTTGCAAAAACTAATGGCTTAAAAGTAATTAGCTTACAGACAGTGTAAAGGAAATTTAAGGTTGACAGAAAAAATGCCAACAAGAGAAAAAAAGGAAAAGCTGATTAACATAATGAAGTCCTCACCACAGCCAAGTAAACCGTCTGAAGATGAACACAGGTCTGTAGGACAGTCAGCATTAGTCCACGTATAGGTGCATAGGTTGGTACTAGGCTATCGGCCCTAGGGCCTATACAAGCCTAGCCATAACAATTCCCTGGCTATTTCTTCCCAGAGTATTTACTTCCCTGGACCCCTGTCTAGCAGGTTGACTGACGTGATCCCTGGGGTGAATTTCCCTTCTCCCATTCAATCATCAAAGTTCCTTTTGAAGAGGGCCAAAGAGGTGCTTTGCTTGACAATGTATGGGCAGTCTATTCCAGAGTTTGGGGAGTCTCTGGGTCAGGAACCTATCCCTCCAGCATGTTTTGTTCATTGTGATGACAAGGTTTAGATCCCTGGAGCATGTGTCTCTGACAGATTGGGATTTCTTTAAGTGTAGCATGTCCAACAGCTCTGGGTTTGACATGGCCTTGTATGTTAAGCAGAGATCGCCTCTGAGTAGACAATATGCAACAAGAGTATAAAAGGAGTCTTTTTAGATGGTCAGCATAGGGCATCTGCTTTAGGCCTGTGATTCTTTTAGTGAGGTATTTCTGCGGCCTTTCCAGATGTTGCAGATGTCTTGAGAGGTATATACCAAATGGGGTGTTGTATTCTATAATGGGTCCAATGAGGAATGAGTACAGTGGGACAATGACCTCCTTTTTTCTAGATGAAAAGCCCTTAGTGATGAAGTGTGCCATATGCCATATAGAAGGATTTCCTGACTGTTGTGGCGATGTGGTTATCGAAGGTGAGACCACTGTCCACCTGTGTCCCTAAGTCTCTTATCACACTTTCGGTGTTTAGTGTACTGCCACCTATGTGGTAATTCATGGGTACATGTTTTTTCCCAAAGGGGATAACTATACATTTCTTGGCACTGAGCTTGAGACCATATCTCTGGCACCAAGCATCTCTTTCTGTAAGGCTCTTTTGTAGAATATCCACATCATTTGAGGATTCACTAATGGCCCCCAGTTTGCAGTCATCTGCAAACTTTGTTAACCAGAGTCCCTTAGTGTTGGCCTTTACTTCAGAGAAATAGATGCCAAACAAGTGCGGTCCCAGGACTGAACCCTGAGGTACTCCACTTGTCACTTGTCTGGAGCTTGATTTGGAGTCGGCTACATTTACAGTGTGGGTTCTGTCAGTAAACCAGTTGGCAACCCATTGAGTGATGTAGGGATTAATGCCCAGCTTAGTAAGTTTATCTATGATTCCAGAGTGGGGGATGGTATCGAAGGCCTTGGCAAGGTCCAGATAGGCCATGTGGACACCCTTACCCTTGTCCACGGCTCTGGAGACTGATTCGAAGAAGTCAATCAAGTTCAGGAGACAAGATCAGCCCTTCACGAACCCAAACTGCATGGGGTCCAGTGTTTGAAGGTTGCCTATGTCTTTGTTTATAAGTTCCATGGCCTTGCAGATCATGCTCGTTAGACTGATGGGGCGGTAGTTCCTGGGATCCAAGGTGGATCCCCCCTTGAGGAGTGGGATAACTGTAGCTGTGCGCCACTCAGTGGGCACAAAAGCTTGAGGTGAGGCTATGATTAAACATGACACTTAGGTGAGGTGCCAGTTCATTTTGTAGTTCATGCAGTACACACTGAGATGTCGTCTGGTCCCATGGATGCTGTATTCTTAGCTTTGAAAAGTGTGTTTTTCTACCTGTGTGGCCATTAACAGAATTTGGCAATTTTTCGGTATTGAGATGAGCCCTTTAGGGGGTGAGAGGGGGTGAAGTTTTCACTGAATCGATCTGCCAAGATATTGGCAATATCCTTGGGATCAGTATATTTAATGACATTCTGTTGTAGCTCAGAGCAGATCTGAGCATTGCTATTTAGATTCTTGACATAGTTATAGAATGCCTTGTGGGTGTCTTTGGAATCTTTGACAATTTTATTTTCGTAACTAGCTTTGGAAAAGTATGGAAAAGGTTAACTAGAAATGGTAATTAACTGGACAGTTACGCAGAAGCATCAGGTATTTTGTAAAACAAAACTGAAAAGATTTTGTTTGCAGATTCTGATGCAGTGACAAAAACAAACACTGGTCACAGACTAAGCATGTAAAACATGACATGTTAGCACAAACACTGGTCACAGATAAGCATGGAAAATATGACATATTGGTACAAACAACCATGTAAAACTTAACATTACATGAAGATCAGATAAGCTAAGACAGAAAACTGGGCAGGGCATCCTAGTGCAGGCAGACAATAAGAATGCAGTGAGGTTTAATAAAAGACTTTTAGTCTCATGCATGGGAATACATGAACAGGGCTTAATATTAGACAGGAGACAGAGTTTTTGCTCCCTGAAAAGACTCTGACAGCTTTTCATTAGAGTACAGGGCTTAGGGGAAGAACAACTTCTGTCTTTTACAAGCAAGACTTCAGTATGGAGACAATACTTAAAAGAAACAGGTTTATTACCTGTGATATAACTGCACAGGATTAGCAAGAAATGGAACACATGGCTAAAGCACATACTGACTGGGGGCAAAAATACAGGGATCCAGAGATAATGCTGGAAGTCTATAGACAGCAGTTTATCAGCTGAAGTAAGAGTGAAGGAGGATACTCATAGGTTCATAGGTTCATACTAGGCTATCTGCCCTAGGGCATTTATCAGCCTAGCCAGAGTTGTGCGGCTTTCACCACCCCTTAGGTTGAAGAATACTATACCCATTAGTTTGCCATGCCTCTGTCCAGCAGTGATACAGAGATGATCCCCGGGGTAAACCTACGATCTCCCATCCACTGGTCAAGATTCCTCTTGAACAGAGCCAGCGAGGTGCTCTGTCTCACATGGACCGGGATTCTGTTCCACAGCATAGGGAGTCTCTGGGTGATTAATCTGTCCCTCCAGCACGTCCTGTTTATATCCGTGTTGAGGCTTAAGTCTCTTGCTCTTGTGGCTCTGGTGGATTTGGATTTTTTGAGGTGGAGCATGTCCATTAATTCCGGGTTGGACATGGCCTTGTATGTCAGGCACAGGTCACCTCTGAGCAGACGGTATGCGACTGAATAGAGCTGGAGTTTCTTCAGTCGGGCAGCATATGGCATATTTTTGAGCCCCTTTATCCTTTTGGTGAGGAACTTTGGGGTCTTTCCAATTGCTGCAGGTGTCGGGTAAGATACATTCCGAATGGGGCATTGTACTCAATCATTGGTCTGATAAGTGAAGAGTACAGGGGAACAATGACCTCCCTTGATCTGGATGTGAATCCCTTCATAATCAGGTGGGCAATGTAGAAGGTCCTCCTAACCACTTTGGCAATGTGAGTGTCAAAAGAAAGGTTACTGTCAACTTGGGTCCCCAGGTCCCTGATAACCTCTTCTGTGCTTAATGGATTGCCACCTATGTGGTAACTTGGGGTTACCTTGTTTTTACCAAAGAGTATGACTATATATTTTTTGGCGTTTAGCTTAAGGCCATGGCTCTGGCACCAGTTATCCGTTTCTATGAGACCTCTCTGAAGGATATCTGTGTATGATGGATTTTCAACTATGGCGCCCAGTTTGCAGTCATCTGCAAACTTTGTCAGCCACAATCCTCCTATGTTTGCCTGCATGTCTGAAAAGTAGATGCCGAACAAGAGGGGGCCCAGGACTGAGCCCTGTGGGACACCGCTTGTGACCGGCTTGGAGTCTGACATGGCACCAGCAACTCTAACCCTGTGGGTTCTGTCCTTGAGCCAGTTTGCAACCCATCTTGTGACATATGGGTTTACATTTAAGCTGGTGAGCTTTTCTATGACACCCGAGTGGGGTATTGTGTCGAAAGCTTTTGCAAGGTCAAGGTAGGCTGTGTGAACTGCCTTACCCTCATCAATGGCCTTGGTGACTGTTTCAAAAAAGTCGACCAAGTTCAAGAGGCATGATCTGCCCTTCACAAAGCCGAATTGGGTAGGATCCAATGTCTGTAGGTCCCCTATGTCTTTATTTATGAGATCCATTATGATCCTCTCCATAGCTTTGCAGACCAGGCTTGTTAAGCTTATGGGGTGGTAATTACCAGGGTCCGTAGAAGCACCGCCTTTGTGGAGTGGGACCACAGTTGCCGTACGCCACTCTTTGGGTACGTATCCTGTGGTAAGGCTAAGATTAAACAGCAGCCTTATGTGTGGGTTTAGTTCCTCATTGAGTTCATGTAGCACACAGCCGGGGACACCATCCGGTCCCATTGATGCTGTGTTTTTAGCTTTAGAGAGAGCAGCTCTCACCTGGGCATTTGAGATGATTGGGAGGCTACACTCTGCTGGGATAGATACTTCTCCTTTTGGGGGGGAGGGAGGGGAGAAATTTTCACTGAACCTGTCTGCCAGTATGTTTGCAATGTCTGTGGGTTCAGTGATTTTTGTATCATTTTGGACTAATTCTGAGCAGTATCAAATTATTTCAGGGGGAGAAAACATGACTTATGATTAAGCATAGCAAGAGTTTAAAAAGGACTTACTGATGTGTATAAGTAAAGTGAACTGGCTTGGCAATTAACAATCACTGTAATTAAAAGTGACTTATTTCTGTGTAAACTTTACTTATTGAATAAATCTGAAACTAATATAGGGCACTGTAATGACAAAAAAGGTGGAATATGAGAAACCATCATAAGTTTTAATGAGTGGGTGCTGAATGTAGGATAAGGGACAAATAACTGGAGTATCCAATATTATTGGGGGCATGCAGTGGCACAAAAACATCTAGGCAACTGCAGTAGTAAGAAAGTGGATGAAAAATGAAGAGTAGGAATAACATCAGACTGATAACACTGCTGACATTGTTTTGTTTATGGACACTCTCATTATGTATTGCCATTTGCAGCTAGAGTGAGACTAAATCTTACAACTCTGCCTAGAATTTGGAAGTCAGAAATGTTGAAAATTAAATAATGAACAATGGGCATGAAGAAAATGTATTTGTGTATGTTCTGAATTGCTTGGGGAAAAATAAATACAAGGGGGAGATCAGAGAAAGTGGGCTATACATTGTCACCCGATCCTATTGATCTAAACTTAGACAAGCGACTCAAACAAACCATGCTGGAGAGACAGGTATGTGTCTCAGAGATTGCCCCTTTGGAACAGGCTTCCTATTCACATTAAACAGAGCCCTTCCCATGCCTCTTCAAATGTAATTTGGATCAATGGATGGAGAATCACAAATTCACATGGGGTGGTGTCTATGTCCCCTAATAGACAGGGTGAGCCTGTAAGACACTCATGCAGAGGCACAAATTTATGCAGTCTTGTTGCCATAGGGGCTATATATTGGGTAAAATCAGTTTATATTGGTTAGTCATTAGCCAGTAATCTCCTATGAACCTTAGGAAAAAAACAAAGAAACACATACAGAATCATAAGTACATTTGTAAAATCTGTAAACTATGTTGTAATAAAACATGGGACATGTATACAGTTTTATGGTACTGGGTTGATTTACTAAACACTGAATGGAAAACAACAGCTGTTATCCCTCTCCACAAGGGTGGCTCTGCTCTGCCTCACATCTGCTGCTGAGCAATACTATACTTATATGTCATCATTCTCATCCTCACCTACTATACTTCTCTCAACCTCACACTCAGCTTTTTTTCATTCTCTTGATTTCCCAAACTTTCATCCCCACTCTTTTACTTCAACCCTTTAATTTATTACTCTTTTTTTCTTATTCTCTACCAATTTGTTTTAGTCATTTAAAATTAGTTTTATTTTCTTTTTGAAGTCCTATTGTAAATCTTCATTTCAACCATAATTTTCTACCTCTTGGACTTTATAGCTATTATCTTTGCTGAATTTTTCTGCCTTGTTAATTTTCCACTACCACATAAATATATGTTTTGCTATGTACTCATTCATACATGGCATGAATGCTTGTAGTAATGTACACTAATTTTTCACATTACTTGTAATGCAAACTTTGTTATTGTTATTATTATTTTTTTTTATTGTGGAGCTTTCCCCTCGGGTCTCCAGTGAAAATGGGCCACCAGCCCAGCTGGACGAACTCGGTTAACAAAAGACAAATAAAATAGAATAAATATATCCAGAAAGTAGCAGAAAGTACTCGAAGAAGTAAACCAACATGGGAAAGGAGATTCTGCAGATAGGGATGACTGCAATTATGACTGCAATATACAGACAATAGGGAAGATGGGGCCAGAATTTATTGGAGAAAACTGGCAAAGGAACCAAGGTACTGGAAGCAAATAAGTAGAGATGGAAAGATGATAGAATCAAAAGACACCAAGTATTTATTTGGACTGCAGGCTAGCCTCCCCTATCAGGGACTGGTATCAGAGTATAGGCAAAGAGAAAGAAATAGGGGATCCTATACGAAAGACCAGCACTGGCAGAGTTTTTAATAGAATTTAGAACAGAAGCTGCCATTAAAAAAGGAATAATTAGTAGAGCATATAAAATACTGCACTGGGGATGCACAAGCCAGTGCATTTCTTTGTGTCGGTCCGAAGTCCGGATAAATGGGGAGGGTTGTGTCAGGAACGGCATCCAGCGTAAAACTTGGCCAAATTATTCATGCAGACACCCGTAAATATTTACATACCAGATCAGTTGAGGTCCAGGTTAACAACGACCACCACCAGTACTGTAACTGTTAGTTACTGTTAATAGGGTGCTGGTGGAAATTGGGCTACTGTTGGCCGAAGGAGAAGAGGAGGTGGAAGGCATGGCTGAAGGCAGGAAGAGAGGAGAAAGGCTAGGACTGTGGTAGTGAGGGTCAGAACTTTTAGAAAGTTGGCAGTATGACTGGTATAGGGAGATAGCTAACCAATATGATGGACAGAAGGAAGGTTGGTATATTGTGTGTGCAAGAGACCAGATGGAAGGGGAGTAAGGCTAGGTGTATCAGAGGTGGGTTCAAATTGTTTTATCATGGTGTGGATTGGAGAAGAAATGGCGTAGGAGTTATTCTAAAGGAACAGTATGCGAAGAGCGTTTTGGAGGTGAAAAGAGTGTCGGATAGAGTGATGTTTATGAAGCTGGAAATTGATGGTGTAGTCATCAGAATGTTGTTAGTGCATATTCTCCATGAGTTGGGTGTGCGATGGTCGAGAAAGAAAAATTTTGGAATGAGTTGGATGAAGTTGTGATGACTGTACCCAAGGGTGAGAGAGTGGTGATTGGAGCAGATTTCAATGGGCATGTTGGTGAAGGGAACAGAGGGGATGAGGAAGTGATGGGTAGGTATGGTGTTAAACAAAGGAATGCAGAAGGTCAGATGGTAGTGGATTTTGCGAAAAGGATGGACATGGCTGTGGTGAAATATGTATTTTAACAAGAGGGAGGAGCATAGGGTGACATACAAGAGTATAGGAAGATGCACATAGGTGGATTATATCTTATGTAGGAGGGCCAGTTTGAAGGAGATTGGAGACTGTAAAGTGGTGACTGGGGAAAGTGTAGTTAGGCAGCATAGGATGGTGGTTTGTAAGATGACGGTGATCAAGAAGAGGAGGAGCAGCACCAAGTATCAATGGTGGAAATTGAAAAAGGGTAATTGTGAGGTGGACTTCAGAGAAAAGTTAAGACAGGCACTGGGTGGCAGTGAAGAGTTATCAAACAGCTGGTTAACTACAGCAGAGCTAGTAAGGGAGACAGCTAGAAAGGTGCTTGGTATGACATCTGGACAGAGGAAGGATGACGAGGAGACATGGTGGTGGAATGAGGAAGTACAGGAGTATACAGAGAAAGAGGCTGGCAAAGAAGAAGTGGGATTGTCAGAGAGATGAAGAAAGTAGACAGGAGTATAAGGAGATGAGGTGCATGGCAAAGGGAGAGGTGGCAAAGGATAAGGCATATGAAGAGTTGTATGAAAGGTTGGAAACAAAGGAGGGAGAAAAGGACCTGTACCGATTGGCTAGACAGAGGGACCGAGCTAGGAAAGATGTGCAGCAGGGAATGAGGGAAACATACAAGCGAGGAGAGTGTGTTGAGCAGATGGAAAGAGTACTTTGAGGGGTTGATGAATAAAAAGAATGAGAGGGAGAGAAGGTTGGATGATGTAGGGATAGTGAATCATGACGTACAATGGATTAGCAAGGAGGAAGTAAGGATAGCGATAAAGAATGGAAAGGCTGTTGGTCCAGATGACATACCTGTGGAAGCATGAAGGTTTTTAGGTGAAATGGCAGTGGAGTTTTTAACCAGATTGTTTAATGAAATTTTGGAAAGTGAGAGGATGCCTGAGGAATGGAGAAAAAGTGTTTTGGTACCGATTTTTAAGAATAAGGGTGATGTGCAGAGCTGTAGTAACTACAGAGGGATTAAACTGATCAGTCACAGCATGAAGTTATGGGAAAGAGTAGTGGAAGCTAGGTTAAGAAGGGACGTGATAATTAGTGATTAGAAGTATGGTTTCATGCTGGGAAAGAGCACTAGAGATGTGATGTTTGCTCTGAGAGTGTTGATGGAGAAGTACAGAGAAAGTCAGAAGGAGTTGCATTTTTTGTAGACTTAGAGAAAGCATATGACAGGGTGCCTAGAGAGGAGTTGTGGTATTGCATGAGGAAGTCGGGAGTGTCAGAAGTATGTAAGAGTGGTACAGGATATATACGAGGGTATATATCCTGTACAGCGGTGAGGTCTGCGGTGGGAGTGACGGATGCGTTTAAGGTGGAGGTGGGATTACATCAAGGATCAGCTCTGAGCCCTTTCTTATTTGCAATGGTGATGAACAGGTTGACAGAAGAGATCAGACAGGAGTCCCCGTGGACTATGATGTTTGCAGATGACATTGTGATCTGTAGTGAGAGTAGGGAACAGGTGGAGCAGACTCTGGAGAGATGGAGATATGCTCTAGATAGGAGAGGAATGAAGGTCAGCAGGACTAAGACAGAATATATGTGTGTGAATGAGAGGAAGGATAGACGAATGGTGAGGATGCAAGGAGTAGAGGTGGCAAAGGTGGATGAGTTTAAATACTTGGGATCAATAATTCAGAGTAATGGTGAGTGTGGAAGACAGGTGAAGAAGAGAGTACAGACAGGATGGAATGGGTGGAGAAGTGTGTCAGGAGTGATTTGTGACAGACTAGTACCAGTAAGAGTGAAATGAAAGGTCTACAAGAGGGTAGTGAGACCAGCTATGTTATATGGCTTGGAGACAGTGGCATTGACAAAAAGGCAGGAGTTAGAGCTGGATGTGGCAGAGTTAAAGATGTTAAGATTTGCACTGGGTGTGACGAGGGTGGACAGGATTAGGAATAAGTATATTAGAGGGTCAGCCCAGGATGGAAGGTTTGGAGACAAAGTCAAGGAGGCAAGATTACATTGGTTTGGACATGTGCTGAGGAGGGATGCTGAGTATATTGGGAAAAAGTTGCTAAGGATGAAGCTACCAGGTAACAGGAAAAGACGAAGGCCTAAGATAAAGTTTATGGATATGGTGAGAGAGGACATGCAGGTGGTTAGTGTGACAGAGCAAGATGCAGAGGGCAGGAAGAAATGGAAACACATAATCTGCTGTGGCGACCCCTAATGGGAAAAGCCGAAAGATGATGATGATGATGATGATAAAATATTGCATGATAACTATAAGGCCCAAATATGCAACAATTAAGAAGATTTAGGATTTTTTTCCTGGAAATGTTTACATATTTTTGTACCCCAAGTCGAATCCAGAGAATTTTTCCTCAGGCAGTGTATATATATATGTTGGAGGTGTGAAGGGGAAGAAAGACATAATTGGGAACATATTTTCTGGGAGTGGGGGTGAGTTGGTGGATTTTAAGGATTCCCTGCGGAATGTACTGTCGGAGATGCTGGGTGGGCAGATTGGTCTGACAATGGAGATTATTTTTCTGAGCTATGATACAGAATTGGAATTGCCTAGACATGCTAAGACCTTGGTGTATCCTTATACTCGGTCTCCTATAGTCTGCTGAGGGGAGATCTACATCTGGCCTTCAAAACAGCCTCTGATGCAGCCCTTATGGACCTGTTCCACATCTGTACAACGAATAGCATCAGAAACACCAGATCTCAGAATATGAACCTCATCTGCAACATAAATAAGACATGTTGGAAGGGCAGGTGTGTGCGTCTCAGATTACCATTCTCTGGAACAGGCTTTACATCCATGTGAAGCAGAATTCTTCCCTGCACTTATTTAAGCACAACTTGATCAGTGGATGGGTAATAATAAATTTGTCCCGGTCTGCAAACTATATCCCTGTTAGACACAGGAAATTTGAAAATGCTCAATCACGCATATCCAAGTTATAGCCACCCCCCCCCCCCGAAAGTGGTATCATAACCTGTCAAATACAGTTGGGAAGCATGGCTGGGCTTAAAAAGCCCATTTAGGGTTGTTAGCCTATGACAGTGGATGGAGAAAGGCAGAACGGTAAAATTTTTTTAGGTTCCTGTTTTTCCCATCTAATGCTATTCCCAATTACAACTTAGACTTTATGGTTTTATTACAGAATTCAAATGGTCTGTTTATACGTTTAATGGTGGTATACAAATGTCTACCAGTTTAACTTTAAAGTACAGGCAAGGGTCATGCAATACTCAAAACATGGACAGGGTACCTTGATCAGAAAGAATTACTCAGGGAATCCCTACCCTGGAAAAAGAGCATTACTGATTATTTTGCTACAGTCCTGTACCAGTACTGCCTCAGGTAATTTTGTTGCATAATTATCAAGATTATACTGATGGCCATTATTTTATTTTACAAGTGGACCAACAATGTTGATTACTGTCTGTTCAAAAGAGACCTCTACAATGGGCAAAAGAATCAGAGGATTCTTGAATCTGAGGCTGAGTGATGTCCTTCTACACTATGAGTAGACTGCACTAAAGTATTCTATGTTTCTGTAATACCAGAGCCGTAAAATTTAGCAAAAGCTATATCCTTTTCCTTGTCCATTCCTAAATGACTACTCAAATGAGGCTGTGCACTAATTTCATTACACAATTTTGGAGCTAATAACTGGCTCATTGCCTGTTCGTTTCCTTTGCTCACCCTACACAAAAGGTCATTTCTTAGCACAAAGTAGGGACATGTAGTGGCCCTATTCTGTAATGTGCCATCTACCTCCTCTATATATTCTCTGCCCCTGCTTAGACTATTGCCTTCCAAATGAGCTTTCTTAAAATTTAACATGAATTATCTGGCCATCATCCCTGTCAGTATTCTCCTTGCCATTCTGACATGACATGGAGGACATGGCCTCTTCTACAAATGCAGATACTTACCCTTTCCCTTTAGCTAATTCATTCCTCAACAAAACTTGTTTCTCCAGGGTAACAGTTTCCCCTCTCTCTTCCTCAGGAGTGGTTTTACCTGCTTCTCCCTTATAGTCTTGATTCCATTTCTGCATGACTCTCTGCTTTAACATACAGGAGAGGATAAAGCATTGAGACCACAGATGATTCAGCTGATGACATTACAAAAGGCTGCTTCATTTTTGGTCAAACCACTGACACAACTATTCAATGGATCCCCTCAAGTGGGGGTGATCTTCATGGAGAATGACTGCAAGCAGCTGTGGAGGAAAGTGCAGTCAAAGCAATTGCAAGCCACTGACTGACTTTACTGGGGGAAAATGATGGAAGCACTGAAGTCAAGGGTTTCTTGGGTAAAGCATGGAGATCTTGTTTAACTCTTATTCAGTGACTGGATCCATCATGGAGGCAGATGGAGATAACTGGGTGAAATGACCTGTCTAAACATCAGCAGCTTCTCAACGTTGGTCTCATAATGCAAACTCCTTGCAAACATGTGGTGTGTAGGGCTGAGCTGCAAACTATGCGAATGTGTGGAGCCCTGGTTAGATAAGACTAACCTGTACATAGGAAATTAAACTAGTAGCACACAAGATAGAGGATATGAGCTTCATCCTGTAATCCAGGGCTGGATTCGCTCAGCCTCCATTTGTCTGTGTGATTCTGAGCAAGTAATTTAACCAGCCAATGCTCTTGGGTCACCAATGAAAAGGGATACTTGTTAGCTAAATAAATTTAAAAAATTAAAAAGAAAATAAAGCCAATTGTTATGGGGGGGGATCTTGAACATTAAGGTCATAAGTGGTGCCCTACTAAAGTGGGCACACTGGGACAAGATCCATTTCATGCTCATTTCCAACTTTACAGTAGGCACTGAAAATTGCACAACTCTGCGGATAATGCCAAAGCTGAGGGAATAATGACAATGAGTAAGCCTGAAGAAGGACTTGAGACACCAGCAACAATGTTTTCTCTTTCATATATAGTCTGCTTAAACCAGGGCCATCATACAGAGTTCTGCTTGATATGGTGGGTAAGCTGGCAAGAATTTCTGTGTGTGCCACTTAAAGGTGCATATCACTAGGCCTCTTATGATCACTTACCCAGTATTCTTCCTATGGGAATGGAATAAACAGAGCATATCAAGACACTTGAAAGGCTACAACTGGAGTACTGGGTGCAGTTTTGGAGGCCTTAATGGAAAAGGGATTACATTAACTGAAGGGGTACAGGGGATGTAGATTAGGAAGGGTCATGAAATAAAGGTATGACACAATCAACTCAGGGGCTCATCACATTTGTGGAGAAAAGAGGAGAGACAGATGGGTATTATACTGTACAGAAGACATTAAGGAGAAGGTGCAGTGTGGTTTCTCCTGTAAGGAAGAACATGACAGGAAAAACATTAATATGACTAGCAGACAAAGGGAAAATGGATATGAAGTATTTCATTCACAGAAGATATGGTTAATAGGGGAGACAGTTCTTGGACTGTCTGGAATGAAGGAATTCAGGCATGTAAGGCCTCTAAGGCAGTTTGAGTTGGTTTTTTTTTGGAGGAATGGAGTGAGAAGCAGCAGTTGTATTAGTACTGATTTAAGACTTGGAGAGACTACAAAGTCTCTCAGTCTACTCTTGCTAGTTGGTTTGCCTAACAAAACTGGGAAGCATTTTCCCATAGGTAAATCAGACTAGCTTTTGAAGATATTACTTAACGCAGCTGCACCTAGGATCAACACTCAAAAGTGTCTTAAACAGCAACACTTAAAACACACTGAACACTTTTAATGCCCAGGTGGTCATCAGTGTAGTACATACCTATGAACCTACAAGTATAACCTTGACCAATGGATGGGAAATTGGAAATTCGCCCCATGTCTCAGACAGCCAGATGCAGACAGTAATTCCCAAACTACTACCCCATATAACCTCTTGAAATTCCCTAACATACCCCTCTTAATAAACACCCATTATACATAGTTACACAATTGGGTTGGGTTTCACAGCTAGACTTATAAAGGCTTTGGTAGTAGTTAGTCTAGTTTATACCTATAAATTTGTTAATGTGGGCTCCTGCACCACCTGATGGGGTGTCTTAGCCCCACACTCCTACTCTCTCTCTCTCTCTCTCTATATATATATATATATATATATATATATACATGCTAACTTTGAGACTGATGTTTGCTGAAGCACATGGAATTCTTCAAAATATGTTAATCTCAGAATTAATATAAAAGAAACATTGTTGGACTTCACGGTTTGCACTGCGTGCCAACCTTAGCTATGGTTTCCTTCTGCCTTGGTCCCGTCTTATAGCTATTACAGTGAGGCAAGTGCCCAGTCTACTTTACATCAGTACAGTTCCTGGCAGTAACTTCACAATTTTCTTGCTACTAGATGGCTTCTGTGGAGAATTCTTTACTCCCTGCATCCATAGGTTACATTGTAATGCACAGCATCTCTCAGGTACAAGGTTTGAAACTGATCTCTGAATGTCATTTAAATGGAGTCTGTTTGCCCTTGTATTGTCACTTTTTCTGGTACTCCAGTTTCCTTCAAACTCCTAAATATATGTTGCATAAATTTACTTTACTTAAAAAAAAGCATTCAGTTCAGTTGTCAAAAAAGACAACTTGCTCTTATTAGAAACCATAACTATATAACAAACAACTTATTTACAGCATATTTGTGCAGTGATTGATACCTCCACTTTTATCATATAGGAGGTGGTACCTACAAGTTGATTTTTACGCAGTTTTATCCTTGTAAAAAACACTATCTTAATCAGGATTTACCATGCACCAAAAGCTTGTGTGTCTAAAACCCTATTAAGGGTAACAACTAATGCATTACTTTATAAATTTACAGTACTGTCTTCATCAGGATCTGGGCTATAATGACCAACCTTACATGCCATGTCAAACCTTTCAAAATTTCCAAACAATGCTCTTTCCATCATCTTTATTACTTTAAATTAAAATTCAATGAAAAAATGCTCAGATTTCTAGATTAAACTAACCTCGGCTGTTGTCAGACTTACTAATCATCACAGGACAGATAGTTTGTAGCTCTGCAAATGCATATGTTTACTGCAGTGATAAAATGTCCCCCAGTATTTGCATCAAATAAGGTGCTACTTGCTTAACCTGACAGGCTCCTCAGTAATAGACACTGGTGGTTGGTGACTTCAAAGCAAGGTGTGGTAACATGGAGCACTTAAATGGGTGGGGCTAAATGAAATGGGCAGAGCATAGTTACAATTTTAAACAAAGAGCTGGTCGTACACTAATGCATATTCTGAACAGGCTCCCAGGGGTAATCTTCTGCTTCAAACTACATGCCAGAGGCAATCGGAGAAACAGGCTTGACTTCAGCCACATGAGGCTGAAGTGGTCCCTTTTAAAGAAGCCCACCACCTTAAAACAGACAAAGGCATGGTGCAAATTATACCCAACTACTTAGTGTAGTACATGTGAGAAGTAAACACACTCACTGTAGTGTCACTGAAGTACTCGTAATCTTAATGGACATTAGAAATGGAGTAAAAGACAGGTCACTGGCATAACCCTTTTGAAAGGCCACTTAAGCTGACTGGCGGAGTCCATCATGGTTATATCTGAAAAGGGAATGCTCCTTGCAGAAGTGAGGGGATGGTCACAACAGTCAGTCCATTGCTTGTCCACTCCCATACACTTTGCCAGGTGTAGGGAGTAGGACTTGAAACAGAAAATCTTTAACTGCCCGTGTTGGATGTCTAAATGATGCCACTGGTCTGAGGATCAACCTGCTCATGATAAACAGACAATGGGAAAATACCATTTCCACTAAGTTCTCTGTTTCAATAAAAAATAAAGTCCCATATGTCTCACACAGTGTTTACAGCTTAAGAGAGGCAATTAGGTGTGTCTTTCGACTTTTCCCGGTTAGGGGTCGCCACAGCAGAACTTCGGTCCGCTAATGACTGGCAGTTGATTTTTACGTACCGGCTTGCCAGGCCTGATGCACAACCTTCAATGAAGGTACGCCCATTCAGGCATGTCTCCACACATAAGACGCTCTAGCTGAGAATCGAACTGGACAGCGTCTTACTGTGAGGCAGGACAGTCTCAAATAAATAAAGAACAACATCTATGCTAAGCTTTGCTATATTCCTGACTGTATCTAACAGAATTACTATACCCTAGTTAACTTACTTAAGAGCAAGGCAAATGTGGTAAATGGTTCTTGTTGTCCGATCCAAGACAGAACACAGAATGCTGTCTCTCTCTCTCAGAGAGTTCTTAAATTAATATCTCAAATGTTACTGTTGGAGTAGCTTGCAGCATGACATAATTTCTTGTCATCTGACTCTATCCCAGGTGAAAACAACCAATGATGTAAGCTGGTAGCATTTAATATCTACCTGTGAAAATGCATTGACAAGGCTTTTTCTCAGATCTCTGGCAAATCCTGGAAGTCTTAAAATGATAAAACAATTCTAAGACAATACAGTAAGCTTCTCAGCATAGACACTGTTTCTGCTGTTGCACTGAAACTGAAAGATAACATATTTTTATGGCTTGACCATAAAGTAATTTAATTTCAGCAATATCAGCTTTTAAAAGCTGGTATTGCACTAACAGTGATCAGGATGATGGATGGCCTATCAGATCATGCCCTCTAACACCTTCTGCCCAGGGCAGTTGCCCCATTTCTCCTTGCCTAGATACACTACTAGTAGTGGGGGAAGTGCATGCAGCATGCAACAGATCTGTGTCAGCATGTGTAGTATGTAAGAATGTCTCATCACTGTATGTGGCATATAAGAGTGGTGTGTCAATGCATGTTGCATATATGAGTTGCAGTTTAGCCATGTAACATGTGTTAGTGGTAGGCCAGTGCATATTACATGCATGAATGGTGGGTTAGCCACACAACATGTTATGAGTGTTAGGTCAAAGCAAGTTGCATACACAACTGATGTGTCAGTGAAGGTGACATATCATTGGATGGTCAGTACATGCCACCTGTAATAGTAGTAGAAAGCATTTTTTATGGTACTTATTGACAGCGAGATAATCTTTTTTTGGAAGGTCTGGTAAAGTTTGCCATTTTGGTTATACTGACAAAGCATCTGAGACAATGTCAAATGAGAAGTCAGTTAACAACAATCCAAGTGCAAAGGACAGAACCTCAGTGATACACTGACTGCACAGTCAGACACAGAAGGCTATAGCAAAAAACAAGGAATATAAATGGGGTACCTGCAGGGATCACTGCTGGATATGTTAGTTTTCAGAACTTTTAAAAGTGATACTGCAGAAAATCTGGAAAGAAATGTGTCTCTTAGAGAAAAAAATACTGGTTTGTAATATGACTGTTGCAAAAGAGACATAAAAAAATGACAAAGGACTTTGAAAAGTTGGCAGAATGCACAATGACATGGCTGCTTAGGCATGCATGATAAAAGTTAAGAGAAAGTAAGCAAAAAAACAAAAAAAAAATCAGCAGTTCAAATAATGGGGAAAAGAGCAACAAAAAGAGAAGTGGAAATAGACTCAAGTGATCATGTTAGAAATTGAAAGCACAAGCAAACAATGTCAGACAGCAGCAAGAAGAGCTGGAATTTTACAGGGATCTTAGAAAACTATCCATTTAAACACATCCTTCCATTCAGAAGAACCCATTTTTTCAGCAACACAGGATAGAGATGGTTCAAGTAAGTATTAAAAATAGTATGGAGGGGTCTTCAACAGAAGCCAATTAAAAAATATATGCCAAATATATTAAATGTCTCAGAGGACAGGACTGATGACAGCACAAGAAATGACCTTCTATATGTATTAAAGAAATCCAAAGACTCCAAAAGGGTAGCATCTTTCAGAATACATAAAGAAAGGGTACCTCCTAATGCTAAAGAACAGCTATCAGTAACAAGTAAAAACAGTATTCAAAATGAAACGCTGTACAACAATGGCCAATTAAGTAAAGTTCTCTTGGAGAATAGGTAGTGTGGTTAAATGATATAAAACTTAAAAGTGCAACATATATAGCAAAAAACTTGCATACATTTCCAGTACTTAAATTAAATGCACTTACATGATATTCACGCTGTGAATGCAGTTATACCATAGCGAAATGATGGCTCCAAATTATCCAGTCTTATGATGGCTTCAAAGTATCCAATCTTTTTGGTCTGATATACAAAGTATCCACACTGAAGATGTAGTAGCTGCTATGTGACTGTGATGAACTGTGATAACAGCTTAACCAGTCTAACAGATCAAATAAAAGCTTCTAGCTTTAATGGTTTTATTCTACATCAAGATTTTAACTTGACATGAAGATTTTAACTTTTCCTACAATAAAAGGATTTTAACTGCCATTAAACTTAGAAGCTTTTATTTGATCTGTTAGACTGGTTAAGCTGTTATCACAGTTCATCACAGTCACATAGCAGCTACCACATCTTCAGTGTGGATACTTTGTATATCAGACCAAAAAGATTGGATACTTTGAAGCCATCATAAGACTGGATATTTTGGAGCCATCATTTCGCTATGGTATAACTGCATTCACAGCGTGAATATCTTGTAAGTGCATTTAATTTAAGTACTGGAAATGTATGCAAGTTTTTTGCTATATATGTTGCACTTTTAAGTTTTATATCATTTAACCACACTACCTATTCTCCAAGAGAACTTTACTTCATTGGCCATTGTTGTACAGCTTTTCATTTTGAATACTCTTTCAGAATACATGTCTGATAAGACTCCACTGCTGAGACTCAAACTTGAAATTCCAAAAGCACTGAAGGATACTGAACATCTAAAGAAAAATAAAGACAACTCAAACAGTTCTTTTTGACTGGCACATATTCCTCATGTATCTTCTTATGTTAGACATTACTTCCAAATTGCTGCAAGTGTAAGATATGTCATCATTCTGCCATTCAAACATTTGATCCCAAAATCTTGTGCGTTGGGATTCTGAACTTCTGCTATCCCTACAGATATACGCACAAAAGTACAGAAAAGTAGAAAAAGTATAGAACACGATTTAAAGATAGGCTTGACAGTTCAGCTCAGAGTACAGATACACAAAAAAACTGGGTTCTTGAACAGTTTTAATATCAAGACAATGGAGGTAATTCAAAAATAGCAATCTGAGGATTCGGAACATATAGAAGGAAATAAAGAGAGAGGAAGACATTCACAGCAATTATCAAGGTAGAAAAAAAAACAGATACATGCTGAAAGTGTTGCAATAGAAATGTATAGTGCCATGGGTTTTTTAAATCTTTTTAATTTTCAAAAGGCTTTAAAAAGTGCTTTGAAAGACTCTTCATGAGTTTTGAATGATTAGTGGTTTGCATTGCTTTGTTCATTAAGTGATTAATTTTCACTGATTAATGTCAATTAATCTTAATTGTCTTTTGAAAGAGATGTGTATAAAAAGAGGGGTTTTGTGTTATCATAACCTTGAAGGCGAAATGCCGAGGTCCCAGATTAAATTAAGAAAATTCTACACTGTTCGTTGGTTTTTGGATACTGAGCTCTTGATACTGTGGTTTTTTTCATTATATTGAAAAAGAACTATATAAAGTGGATCCAAACAAAGCACAGGATGGAGACAGAATTAGCAATAATGACCTGAGAACACTTCAGCAATAATTTACAGTACCATTATTATTTAGTAGGTTGTACAAACATGGAGAGATTCCTCAAGTTTGGAAACACTTATTAAGCCTGTCTTTAAGGCAAAATGAAGTAGTAGTAGAAACCCAGGGTCATACTTAAGTCTGGATTCATTCTGTGGAAAATTAATGGAGAAGGGTGTGACGAGGGGAGAGTACTGCCAGCACAGCTAGCTGGAATTTTGTTGATAGTTACATGCCATTTGTGAATATCAAACTAATTTATATAAGATGCTTGTGTTACAAATGTATTAGAACTGTATGTCTTGTGTATATCAAACTGCTCTGTACAGATGTTTTGTATTGAAAAGCTATTTATAAAGTGCTGTGTTTAAAATGTATCCACAGGTGCCCTACTGGAAGAGAACAGAAATGTACATGCACTATTGTAACTGTTTAAATGTATGTATTTTAACAGTGGAAACTGGAATACAGGAGATTAACCTCAATCCAGCCAACTTAAGAAAAATATCTGAAATTAAATTACTCTATAGGCTATGGCATATAGATGTTTTCATGCAGTTATACAAAGTCTGTACCAGGAAGCTTTCTGTATTGTCTTTAGGGTGAACTAATTGCTACTTTGGAAGCATGAAGAAATGTAATTATTTTATAACTTCCAGCATCTGCAAAAGATCTGAGCAAAAGCCCTTGTATGAGTATTTTTACAGGTAGATGCTAAATGCTACCAGCTGCCTGCAATGGGGGCCTTGGCCTGGGAACTACAAGTCAGATGACCAGAACTTATGTCATTCTGCAAGCTATCCCAGCAGTAATATTTTAGATATTATTTTCAGAAGTCTCTTAGTGAGACAGAGCATTCTGTATTCTGTCTTAGACCTGACAACAAGAACCACTCAACCACATCATCTGCCTTCCTCTAATGAAATAAGTTTCTAGGGAAGGGTATGACTCTCTTAGATTCAGTCAAGACTATAGTGAAGATTAGTTTAGATATTTTTCTTTAGTTGTGTGAGCCTGTACTGCAATGTTATTTTAAATATGTCCTGTGGTTTTGAACTCTGATGTCCCTGTGAATATATATTTAGTACTGTCTCATATTTAAACCTTTCATTGTGGCTGATATGTGTAGAGATATTTAAGTTTTAAGAGTACTTACATATTTATTTGGTGACACTGTCTGGGCCACTCTTAATAGCCTCGCTCTTTGTCAAACTACTATTTGTGTTAATATTAATACTACACAGTAAGATTGCACACCCTTTGTTAAGGGCCTTAAGGTAGCTTGCGGGAGTGACTGGTGACAGTGAAAACTACCTTATAAGTCTGGGCAGAAGGGGGCATAGCTAGTAAAACATGTGCCAGCCTTTCCCAGGTGTGTGTGTGTGTGTGTGTGTGTGTGTGTGTGTGTGTGTGTGTATACATATGTAAAACAAACCTCAAAGAGTGTGTGTCAGCTACTTGGGCAGAGAGGCGAAACACTGGTTGGACAGAGAGAGTGCTGGAGGTCTTGGCTTGGTCACTCAGCTGAGATCTCAACTGGGAGCTGTGCCAGTGGGGAGTCTTATCAGGGATCTGGAGGAAGAGGGAGGAAACAGCCCCGGACTGACTGTGGTCTCTGTGTGCTCTTAAGGGAAATTGCATTTGATGCAGAGAACTGCATGATAAAAATACTGTGTGTGTACCTGTTAACCTCCCAGTGAACATCCTCCACTGCTGACAGTGGTGAGGATTGATTCTCCTTGATTACTAGCAGGTAGTGGTGGGTTGTCACAAAGGTAACAGCTACTGTTAGAACTGGAAAGTTTGGGACATGAAACCATATATCGGCATGCAGATGTTAAAAATACATTGATTACCACTTGTAACATGCTGTTCTATAACAATATAATAACAGCTGTGAAAGTGGGTGTCCCACAGGGCTCTGTTTGTATCTTTCAGATCTATCTTTTTCATCTGAGGTGTTCTACAGTCTGTATGCAGATGACTTGAAATTGAGCAAATGGATAACACGTGTTACAAGTAGGGCATTGTCTGCAAAATATCTTGACCATCTGGCACAGGAGAATAATATGCTGCTAAATGCAACAAAAACTAAGCATATGACATTTGGGAGACAAACTGAAAAGTGAACATTTAATACAGCACACAGTGATTGAAACTGTAGATTCATTTCAGGACCTGGGTATATAGGTGCTTGGAGTTTTTCTAATCATATCAACCAATTGGTTAATGATAGTTATAGAACTACAGGTTGCATAAATGATTAATAAATTCTAGGAAATCAGAAATGATGAAGTCGTTGTTTCTTAGTCACATTAGACCCAAACTTGAGTATGGAATAACAAAATGGAAACCTTATAAAAAAACAAGCATGGGTAAGTTGAAGAGAGTACACGGTAAATATACTAAGGACATCCATGGATGTGAAAATTTAAGTTATTGTGAAAGATATATCTGAGCTTGTACAGTGTTTCATATAGATATTTAAGAAGAGACCTTATTCAGGTAAATAGGGCATTTAGACAAAACTACCTCTGGGAATGTTTTGGATTATCAAAAAGTAGTACAAAATCATCAGACAGTTATGAATGAAAAGTGTACTAACTGGTTCTCTGATACAGCAGCTTATACATGGAATAGACTACCAAATTACATCAAAGCAAGCACTAGTTTACATATTTTTAAAAACAAATTGGACACTTAGTATGGGAACAACTATTTTGGTATATTGGCAGGCTAGAAGGACATTAATGCCCATGCTTGAAATATTTGTATTTATGTATGTAAAATATATGACACAGACAAAAGGTAATTATTTTGGCATATGGGAAAAATATGCCTAAATAAGTTATCCAGTGGGTTAAAAAAATGGACTCTGCAAATGAGCATGATAAGGCAGCATTTTTCAGAAATAGACAATAATGCATGTAAAAGACTTGCTGATGTCATTAAAAAAAACTTTATTACAGGACAGACTGTTAAGGAGCTGAACCAGGGGATAACAAAACATGAAAAGCAGGTAAGTTAGCAAGTCTGGGAGATGAAGTATCTAAAAATGAAAAAGTACCTGCCAAGACGATAACAGAACTCCTTCACTCTTTGTTGTTCATCTGGATCATTCGGATTCACAAGAACCATACAGTGAAAGTTACCATCTCCAACATGGCCAGCTATAGGTCCTAAGTGCAGAATGAAACAGGAAACACTGTAGATTTCTTTCTACTTTTTTACTGAGCTAGACTAAAATATACACAGTCAAACTTACTTCATTTTAAATACACTGCTTAATGACAATATTGGTAGTTGTTCCCTTCTGAACGCTGCTGTTGTAACTTAACAGATCAGAGGATTAAAAAAAATGTGCCATCTACTGCTGCTTTAAATAGTTTATTGCACTGTATTACATTGTATCTGATAGTTGAAGGGTGTTTGTGTGGTCTTGTTACAGCTATTCTACATTAAGAAGGCTTTTTCTGCACCCTTGTGAGAGAATTGTGCCAATGTAACCTGTCTGAGTTGGGAACTGCTGGAGAAAGGGCTTAATGTGCGCATTCCTGATTCGTAGTTAGCTTAAAACTTGTTTCTCCCTGCTTGTATTTAAGCCTTGTGTTTGTATATGCTTTGGCATAGATACTCAGAGCTGCTCATTTGGCAACTTCACCATCTGCTGACAATCTGCTTTCACCTGGACAAATCCATTACCAAAAGAAGAAATAAGTATTTTTTTGCACTTCTACTATATAGTGTAACTATTTTAGCAGTTTCATAAGCTATTTGCTGTTCTTTCTGCATTTTATATAAATAAAACTTTACTGTTTACTGCTGCTTTAAGTAGTTAAGTGCACAGTATTACACTGTATCCAATAGCTGTTGGCAGTTTGTTAGGTCTTGCTACACTTAGGCTACAAACCAACTTGTTGTGACTTTCGGCTTTTCCCGGTTAGGGGTCACCACAGCGGAACTCCGGTCCGCTAATGATTGGCAGTTGATTTTTACGTACTGAGTTGCCAGCCCTGACGCACAACCTTCAACGAAGGTAAGGCCATTCATGCATGAAGACGCTCTAACTGAGAGTTGAACCAGACAGCGTCTTACTGTGAGGTGACAACGCTACCGCGGCACCACCACCACGGATTAGGCTCCAAACCAACTATCCTACATTAAGAAGCTTTTTTCTGCACCCATGTGGCAGAAGTGTACAGATCTAACCTGTCTGAGCTGGAGATTGCTGGTGGAAGGCTTATTTGTGTGATTTCCTGATTGGTAGCTAGCTTAAAACTTGTTTCTATTTGCTTGTACTTAAGCTTTGCATTTGTGAGGTGCTGCTCTTCATGCAGCAGCTAGCACCGATCTATACAGAAGCAAAAGCCTTGAAGCTCAGTTCTTCCCTAAACAGCTGTCAGCGAAACCCTTCCAAGTTTTTCTGCTGCTCTAGGAGCAACACAGTTGTGCACAGTGCAATATTGCCTTACTGATCAACTTTAGCATATACAACGTATAGGTCCCCCTTGTAGTTCCAGAGGTACACAATCCTGTCAAATTAACCCATTCTCTTCCCTATTAAAACATACAGTAAAAACCTGCTGTCATGGACAGGCTGTTTACCATCACCTCTCTGGCCATGAGCATCTTGAAGCAATGTAGCAATTGCCTCATGTATACTGACAACCATTTACTCCTGAAACAAAAAATATTTTATGTGAGAGATGTAGTTATATTATGAAATTGGAGGCAAGACTCTTACATAAGGACAAATCAAATTCCAAACAGGTTGTCAACACACACATACTTCCCACACTAAATAAGGACATGACATACAAACCCACATATGCAGTGGTATTCACTTACTCACTAGTAACTTACCAAAAGATCAGATGCCTCTCAAATGGATACCACTTACACATACAACAATGCAAAAAATAACTATAAGACATAGCACCACACATCAGTGTTTCAGGATCCATCAAGTCACTGAACCACAAGTACTGGTATGACTCCATCATAGTCCATGTGGGGTTGAATAATTTGTGATGTACCTCACTGATATGAAGAGAGACATGACTGAGCTGTCAGATTGTGTCATAGGCAGGTATTAAACCTAGCCTTAAGCAATATTCGACCCTCTCCAAGGATGATGCCACAATGTAAACAAAAAATGCCTGACTTTAACAATTGGCTTATCTTCTGGTGTCAGTCTAGGTGGATTCAATATCTGTCAACCTTGGAAGACATGGCCAACAGGCCACACTGCTTTGCCAGAGATGATAACCAGCCTCCCAACATAAAAAAAAAATCCTCTCGATAAACTGAAGGTACTGCTGTTTAATGCTAGAAAAGGAAACTGCACTCTCTGGAAGCACTCCTCACCTTGGAAGATGCTAACACAGATATGATTCAAAGGCATGAAAAGCACCCCGGCTGTACAAGGCTGCAACACCTTCCATACACTTAGACCACAAATTGAGCATGAAAGAACCAAAGGAGGAGGTGTATCCATCTTCATTAAGGATAAGTATACCTCGAGACTGGTCAAACAGTATGACTGTCTTGAGCAATTCCATGTCCAATTCACTATAGGCAAAGCTTCCTATCATATCATAGCTAGATACAGGTTCCTCACTGTGAACCAGGAAAAGCATACTGCATGCCAGGACTTACTGGAATCACATGCCATACAGCCCAACACCTTAGTCATGGGTGATTTTAATTATCCTACCATCGACTGGGAAACATAACATACTGGCTCAAAGATTCTTGGACTTTGTCAATGCAAATGCTCTGGAACAGCTAGTCAGCACACCCACAAGAGGCTCAAATGTCCTGGATGTAGCTGTCACTAATATGGGAGAGCACTGCATCTCCCCCCACTGTGATGTATTCCCTGGCAAGATCCGACCATGTCAGTCTTGTTCGATGTAATTTTAAAACTAGATATCCCATCACGCTGAAAAACGCTTAAGAATTTTTCCAAGACAAATTACTTCCTACTAAGCGAAGGTGTAAGAAGTTTCAAACCCCCCTCAAATGCAGATTACACAGATTCTAATGCAGAAGTGTACGCCAATGCCCTGTATAACCACTTAAGCAGTTGTATAGATTCGGCTGTACCTAACCGGATTAAAACCAGATCTTGCTGAAAAAATAAGCCACCCTAATGGACGCCTAGTATAAACAGGCTGTACAACAGGAGGAAGAAACTAATGTCTAAGAACAAGAGGGAATTGGTTCAGCAGAGGAAGAAATTCCTGTCTAGCTTAACCAACCAAATTAGAGCTCTCAAGCCCTCCAACGCCAATTATGAAGCAAAAATAGCCTTCCTAGCCAAGGATAATCATAAGGCATCTTTTAACTACATCCGAAATCTAAAAGGGAATATCCAGCTATGCAATGAACTGGTTGTGGACAGCATCCCCCATACTCAACCTGAGGTAACAGCCAACCTGCTAGCTGACAGATTTGGAGCAAACGTCGCCCCTCTGTCCCCTCCAGTCATCCCCCCAAAGTATACCTTCCACCGAGTCCTTACCCTATTATCTCAAGAGACTAGGCCATCACTGTGCTCTCTAAGGCCAAAAACACAATATCAGTGTTACCAAACAACATTCTAGGTTGCCTTTTAAATAACTTAAAACATGACCTAGCAGACCCACTTGGTTCCTTGTTTAACCACAGCCTGTAAATTGGCTATGTTCCAGCAGAATGGAGAACAGCAACAGTAATCCCTCTGCACAAAGGAGGACCATCAATCAACCCTGTGAATTATAGGCCCATAAGCTTGACTAGCCTCATCTGCAAGGCCATGGAAAGAGTCATTATAGACTTTATTAACTAAAATATAGGTAATCTCCAAACTCTTGACTCAACCCAGTTCGGATTAGTTAAAGGCAGGTCATGCCTGTTAAACCTAGTTGACTTCTTTGAGAAAGTCACCAAGGCCCTGGACGAGGGAAATACAGTGCATACCACATACCTTGACCTAGCCAAGGCATTTGACACAGTCCCCCATTTGGGTATTATACAGAAACTGTTCCAATTGGGAATTAACTCCTAAGTCACCAGATGGGTAGCCAACTGGCTCACCAACAGGAAACATACTGTCAAAGTGGGCGACTTCACCTCTTCCAAAAGAACAGTCACCAGTGGAGTACCACAGGTTTATGTGCTGGGTCCTTTACTGTTCGGAATTTATTTCTTAGAAGTTCAGGCAAACTTGGATGGCCTATGGCTGACCAAGTTTGCTGATGATTGCAAACTGGGACCCCCAATGATGTTAATATATTGCTGAAAGGGTTAACGTAGACAAATGATTGGTGCCAAAGCCATGGATTAAAGCTAAATGCATTATGTTTCCCTTTAGGAAAGTTGACATCCTTACTAATTATATTATTATAGACAGCACCCCCCCCCACACACACACACACAATGTAGACCCAGTGGTATGTGATCTGGGTACTCTGGTTGATAGCAACTGAACTTCAACCACCATGTATCCACACTGGTAAGGAAATCCTTCTATGTGGCACATCTTATATGTGCATCTAGATCTAAAGATGTTATAATTCAATTATACTCTGTCCTCATCAGACCAATAATTGAGTACAATCCTCCCTTATGCATGTACCTCACCAGACGCCTGCAGTAGTTGGAGAGACAACAGAGGTTTATCATCAAGAAAATACAGTGTACACAAAGTAAGTCCTTTGTGGAAAGACTGAAAGTCCTGTCACTGTATTCCTATAGGTTGCTAAGGGATGACCTGTGCTTGGCTTATAGGGCAGTCTCTGACCTGGCCCTGATAATAGTGCTACATGTTCGTAAACCAAACTGCATGAGAGTCACTCGCTTCAGGGATCTTAACCTTGCCTTTGACATGAACAGATCATGCTGGAGAGATAGATGCATCTCCCAGAGACTCACTTTTCTGGAACAAGCTTCCAGTTCATGTGAAACAGAGCCCCCCGCCCTCTTCAAACGCAACCTAGATCGATGGGTGACGGCAAATTCACTCCTTGAGTTGTGCTCATATCTCTCCTAGACAGAGACCGTATTAATTACCATAGACTCTTACCTCTGCGAGCTTTGCTCACCTAACCACCAACAGTTGGAGTAAATCAGGATAAGTATGGCTAGGTCTGTAAGGGAAAAACAAAAATGCAGAGCCAGCAAACAGTGACATATAAATTTAATAGTATAAAGGTAGGAGAACAAGACAACAGACTGGTTTCGGCTATGGGTTTATCAAGCCTTCATCGGTGTAGTGAATTCTGGTTACAACCATTCTTCGTTTATATTATAAAACAAGAACCAATAGCCAATAAGATCCCAGTTGCTCGAGCAAAAGTATAAAGTTAAATAATGAGTAGAATCCAATAATCCAAAAATCGAAAAACCACTAGGGCTGGATAACGTTGTTTATTGCAGATTAAAAACACACAGAGCTCCAACGAGAAAAAACAGGTTTAGCGCTTTCATCTGCCAACAGCAGACTTCTTCAGAACCACCTGATACCAATTAATTGGTTCATTAAATAGCCTGCTTGGCGCCAAAAAGCTACCCAATACAAACTTAAAAACTCTTTAAAAAGTTTTTAAAAAAAGTTTTATAAAAAAATATTGTACATTATGTAAATTTTATGAGTTTTATGAATTTATACCAACAAGTGTGTGGGGGTGATTATTATACCACAGCTAGAGGCTAACTGAAAGAATTACACATTATACATATTCATTAAGTCCTGGTGAAAATAACCCAGTTTGATGATCCATTTTTTCTCCTTATTGTTTAACAATTGATGCCAACCCAATTTATTTCTGTTACCTTGTATTTTGTCAATAATAGTAAAACTGAAAACTGCATTGGGATGTTTCTCAGTATGTTTGTATAAAGCATTTGTTGGTTTCCTAACCCTGATATCACTTGTGTTCCGAGATTCTAAATTTGACTGGTCTTGAGGTCTGTCCAACATAAAAGGCAGAGCAACTGCAAGTGGCCATATAAATAAGCCAATCTGACTGGCAGTTTGCAAAAAAATGAAATATTAAACACTTGCCCAGTGTTCTTCCTAGTAAATTCCCTGGTCTTCAACATTCTTTTACAATGAGTGCAGCGACCACATGGTAAACAACCTTGTAAAACCCTGCCTTCTAATACTGTCTGTACTGAGTGCATATCAAATGTATTCAACAAACTCCTAAAGATAAATACTATCAGACCTCCATACCAGCAATCATCTAAATATCTCCTCCAGATGTTGATCTCATCTATGCAGATGTTATGGGCCCTATCATAGATCAGTTATTCCTTAGTGTAGGCCATGAAGAGATTGGCATATATGGGGGCCAAGAGGAACCCTTTGATCTGTAAATAACAGTCATTCTGAAAACAGAAAACATTTTTAGTCAAAACTTGTTCTGTTAAACAGAGTAGGAATGTACTGAAGCCCGGTAGATATAATGTGTACCTAAATAACCAGTATTCTACAGCCTCCAAGCCCGCCCAATGGGGAATATTTGTATATAATGCAGAAACATCCAAAGTACACATAAGCTACCCTGCATCCAACTGCACGTCGAAAATGACCCTAAGAAACTCAGTGGTGTGTTGAATCCTTGCTCTGACCCATTTGAGCAAGGGTTTTAGATGTAAAGTCAGGAACTAGGCTAGTTTTTGTGACTGACAGTGACTGAACCTCTGCCAGAGACAACTGGCCTACCTGGTGGGTTTTGTAAGCTCTTGTGTATATTTGGTAAAAAGTATATATACTGGTTGGAAGGGTCCCAAACTGTTAAATGGTGCAATGTGTTTTCTGTTATAATCCCCTCTTCTTTAGCAGAATTCAAGAAGAAATCCGTTTCTTAAAGCCAGTAGTAGGATCACATACCATTTGTGTATAGTAGCATTTATCAGAGAGTTATCTCATTGCTTCCATATCATATTGTGACCAATCCTGTACCACTATAGCCCCAATCTTTGTCTGCTGGCAGTATTATTAGTTCATGATTAGTACCCAATTCCCAAATCATGTCCATCTCATGTTTCGATAAATTGTTATATTTTGCACGGTGATCCCTGTAGTTGAAATGTAGATCTTTGAGAACTGACTTCTGAAACATGAGTACAGTAGGATGCATGGGTGGAATAAAGCTGGAGTTATGATATTTAAATCCATGTTGTGGTTCTGATTCAGATGCTGTATGGAAAAAGAGTTTCAGGTTAAGGCATCTGCAAAAAGCGGATATATTCTGTGCAACGGTATCTTCAGGCACATAAAAAACAGGTATAAAATTTAAGCCTTTATTAAGTAGTTTGACATGAGTGGGTGACAATTCCACAAAGGAAATATTAAGTACATTATTCTGTTCTACTTCTGTACCATGAGTTTGAGCAACTCTTCCATACTGTCTACCCCTGTGTTTCCTGCTCTCCCCCCGCTTTTGTTTACCCCTAAAGGGATAGGCATATTACTTTTCTTTGACACTGGTGAGTCTGTGACATTTTGTGTAGAGGACTCTAAACCAGAGGAAACTTTCTCACCTGAATTCTCACAACTGGATAAGGTTTATTTTTTCAGTACAGAACATGGCCTCTTTCTTTTGACAACCTTGCAGTCATGGGTGCAGGGGGGCTTTCTTTTTGTTGTTTTAATTTTTTTTGGAACATTCGATGTTGTATCACTAAGGGTCGACCTTTAGTGATTTGAACTGTTAAATATTCGATGTTCCAATATAGACCCGATAAAAATGCCAGTGTATAGCCCATTGTCTACCCAAGAGCTCACATATTCTATAAATCTAATAAAGTGCATTTTCAGTAGAGGATTTTGGAGAAAAGCTCTCAGGAAGCAAATAGTTTCTTGACTTAGAAGACCTCAGAAAATGTAAATTAGTCTCCTGAATGAGTGAATGGTTTCCTGTTGCTTTGATGATGTGGTCATTGAGCACTATTAATGGTCTAGTTTCCCACAAGTGCTTTGCAGCACAAAAATGTCAAAGTGCTCAACAAACTTGTTTTTTCACTGATTTCAGTTCATAATCACATAATCACAGTGCTCCAAATACATACATACAGTTCTGTGATGCTTGCTAATATAACAAAAATGTCAAAGTGCTCAACAAACTTGTTTTTTCACTGATTTCAGTTCATAATCACATAATCACAGTGCTCCAAATACAGACATACAGTTCTGTGATGCTTGCTAATATAATACAGGTATGTGTCCATAGTGAAGAGAGATTGCAGGGAACTAAGAGCATGGAACAATCATTCAGTTATGGAGTTAGTGCCAGCTTGTCTATTGGTCATATCTGTCTGCTATGTGGCTAGACAAATGGTAAAATTTTACAAATCCAAAGACCATTCTTGCATTGCTCAAGCCCTGCACCACAAGCTCTGGTACTCATGGCTTAAGTAATGGAATTAATTAAGAATTGTACACTACTAGTCATGCATGTGGATTAGGGCCTGCTTGAATGTTGTTACACCTGGGAGATTTATGACTGGTGGTTAATATGGCTTGTAATTGTAGTAGGGGCAGATGGAGTGTGGCTGTGGTATCATGCTTGTGTTCACAATACAGAACTTTCTGAAAGTGCGGAATATACTTTTTGATTGGCTGTGTTATCATGCTTATGTGCACAGTACAGAGCTGTCTAAATATGAGAATCACACTTTTTGTTAGACTGTCGTATCATGCTTGTGTACACTGTACAGAACTTTCTGAATGTGAGGATTGCACTTTTTGTTAGAATTACTTGACCATAATTACCTGGCTATTGTTGTTCAGCCTTGTTATGATGGCCAATATGTAATGCTTCTCTTGCAATCAGTGTGTGCATGTGTAGTCATCAACACTATTCGTCTGCTGCTGGCCTTTCATAGACCAAGCATTGTATCATAAAATATTCTTCAGCTGGCATACTAAAAAATGAGTTGATCACTTATACACAAAAGAGGATTTTAAAATATTCTGTGCATTTCTAACATTTAGTGCAATTGCAATGTTAACATGAACACCCATTGAAGAGATCGTTTAACATTTTCCTAAATCTGACAGCTCCACCTGGCTTGTGTTTCAGACTGTTATCGTGCCTTGTACAAAGGGATCTACATGCAACTAAAAGCAGTTTCACAATTCTGATCTGTTAGTATGACATAAGAAAGAGATGTTGTCTCAACAGTCACCTCTCAACCCAAGCCAGTTCAGATTCATCAAAGTCAGACCATGTCTACTTAACCTAGATGACGTCATCTAAAAGGTTACTGAAGCAAAGGATGAGGGCAAATCAGTACACAATACATAGCTATGCCTTGCAGAGGTATATGACATCATCCTACACTCTGGTATCATAGATTAACTCTACAGCTAAATGTAAATTCCTATGAACACCCACTCAAGAGAGCTCAATTAATGGTGGATAGCAAAATGGCTCACAAACAGAAACAAGGAAATTAGCTCCATCTCCTTCAAAGGACCTATCATTGGTGGTGTACCCCAGGTTTCAGTCCTTGGGCCACTCCTCATTAGTATTAACTTCCTGGAGGGCAAAGCTACTCTTAAGGGTTTGCAATTAAACAAATTTGCATATGAATGTTAATTTGGTGCCATGATAAACTCCCCAGTGGATGCCAGGATCCCCAAGAGGGAGTTTCCCAAACAAATACCTGGTGTTAAAACCACAGACTAAAACTAAATGCCAAGAAATATATAATACTATCCTTCAGCAGGCACGAGTTCTCTTGTAACTATCACAATACACTCCCATAAAGTTGATCCTGTAGGACAACTTACATCTAATGGTATGGCGTCCAGGGTATATAATACTGTACTCAACTCTCATCTGTCTGATGACTGAATATAATGCCCTTTTTGCATGTAACACTTGTCACAACTGGAAAGACTACAGTGCTCTTACTAAACAAATCAAGGGCCTAAACCCTAAAAGCTATGCAGACCATCCCAATGCTTTGTCCCTCTTCTCAGCATCATACAGGGTACTTACAGGCAACCTCTGCCTTGAGTATAGAGCCTCAACAGACCCTATCCTTTCTGACCTGTTACACATTCACAAGTGCAATGTTAACATGAACACCCACTCAAGACATCTCAATGAATGGATGGGAAAATGCAAAGCAGCCCCTGGCTTAGCATGCATGCCCCTCATAGATCAGGGGGCACAAGTTAATCTCCCGACATATCCTTTTTTCTACCTTTGGGTTATTCATACACAAAACATAAGAGCCAAAAAGTGCCTTTGGTTGTAAGGCAGCTTCTTAGGATCCTAACAGATCAACAGCCTGTTAAGTACCTATGAACCAATCATCTTCATGGAAATGTAATGCTAATCCTGCCATGGGTTGCCTATACTGTGAGTCAGTGCTTCAAGTGGCTTGAGCTCTTTCACCCTCTGAGGCCCCCACAACTAGATGCATCATTTGTTCAGTGGATGTCAGCTCCCACTCTCCTCACTGTCCGCCAACACACCTCATATATTCCTCAGTGAGTCCTATCATTGCTTCACTTGTCTGTTTGGCCCTTCCCCATCTTCTTTGTATTCTGGATGCACTATCTTGTGGCTATGCCCTTTAGTCTCTGCCCAGCATGTGGTATTTAAGGGGTGCTAAAGAATATGACAGCTGTTTTCAAGGTCCTGCCTGAGAAAAACACCATGGTAAAAAAAGCATACAGAAATATAGCCGTTCTGCTCAGTAGTAAATTCATTTTTTTCAGTATCCATTTATTTAAAGTAGAAAAGGAGAACCCAGCTTAAGGACAGTGACGGTTTTTCTGCTGTCCATGTGACTATGATTGTATTGCAGTTTTGCAATATTCCCCTTGATTAAACGCTCATGTTTAATAGTCATACTTTTTCCTGTGCTGTACTACTTCCCAGTATGACTGCCCTGGAGTGACTGACAGCAAACATACCCAATTAACCCTTCCACCATCAGACACAACATTCTGATTGAGACGTACAGGTCATCTAAATCTGAGTAATTGAAATAGCACTCCTCAAGACTGAGTCCTGCTCCCTTTCTTACTGAGGGGTTAACTGCTGTACTGCCTTTTTAAAGGCTTCAATTTCAGTTCCAGCTTTGTTAAGTCAAAATTAAAGTGGCTTGTCACATTCTCTTTGTGGACGATTATCATGACAATTTCTCTAAGTAGACCTTGCAGGTTTTTTTTTTCCCTGCCTGATTATTCCCATAATTTACATTGTACATTTGTTTAGTGTTATTGAATTATTTTATTTTGGGAACCAATGAACTGTAATACTTTGGTTTATCACTGGCTCACTGCAGTGTAGTGCTCTTGGTCACAAGCTGCACAATGCACTTTGGTACATCACTGGGTCACTGTAGTTTAGTGCTCTTGGTTAAAAGCTATACTACCCACTTTGGTATATCACTGGCTCACTGCCATGTAGTGCTCTTGGTCACAAGCTGCACTACACAACTCCAGTTGACCCAGTTAATCTAATGCTTCTTTGACTGCTACAATGTCACCCCTCAGCAAACACTTCCACATGTTATGTGGACTATACACACATTCAGTCACACACACAAAACACGTATTATGTATACACATATACAAACACTCAGTATAAATATATATTTTATACACATACAAAACGTGTTATGTATACACAAACATACACATGTTCACTCTATAAATATATATTATGTACATCCACAAAACACGAGTTATGTATCCACACATGCACACACACGCAATATACATGTATACACAAAACACATGTGTTATGTATATGCATATACTCTAAATATATATTTTCTACACACACAAAACACACATTACATATACACATATATACACATGCTCACTCTATAAATATGCAACATACAAAACACGTGTTATGTATACACATATATACAAACTCAACTCACTCTATAAATTGGGTCTATATTAGAACACCGAACATTTAAAATGTCGACTGTAAGCAAACGCTGAAAATATCGAAGAAACAGAAAAGTGAATTTTTTCCTAGGTATAGAATTTGGTTGTCCATTTCTGTTGCTTTGGTATTTTCAGAGCTCTGGTGGAAAGTTACGGGTCGGGTTCAGGTAAGTGTGCGACTGAGTGCGGGTTAGGATAGTTAGGGTTAGGGTGCAGGTTAGGTATGTGTGCGATTGTGTGGACGTGAGGTTTAGGGCGGGTTAGGTGGGTTAGGGTGTGGGCCAGGTAAGTGTGCGATTGTGTGGACGTGAGGGTTAGGGAGGGGTAGGCGAGTTAGGGTTAGGCACTGGTGAGGTGAGTGTGCAATAGTGATAGACCTTAGGGTTAGGGTTTTGGTTAGGGTAAGTGGATAGTTACTGAGTTTAGGTGTATGTGTGTGGATTGCTGTTTGTTTGATGTGCTTGTGTTGTGTGCATGTGTTTGTTCTGAATGTTCAATGTTTAGTATTTTCGATTGGTAGGGTTCGATATTAGAACACTCGACATTTTGAATGTTCGGTGTTCTACTATAGACCCTATAAATTTACATTTTAAACACACAAAACACATGTATTATATATACACGTGCAAACACACACAGTTTTATATATAGTTTATATATATATATATATACAGTTGCATCCTTATGTATCTGTACCTTGAATCTTATGTTTATTTTTATCTTTTGTATTTTGTATTTTGTTTTTATTCTTTTTATTCTGTTTATCTTTGTATTTTATAATGTGGAGCTTTTCTCCCCGGGCCTCCACTGAAAATGGGCTCCTGAGCCCAGTGGACCTCCCCGGTCATCAAACTGAAATAAATAAATAAATAAATATATATATATATATGTTATATACACAGACACAGCACACGTTACGTATACACACAGATATTCCCACAACTTATAAATATATATTTTACACAAACAAAACACACGTTACATATACAGAAATGCACACACTATAAATGTATATTATATATATATATATATATATATATATATATATATATATATATGTACACACACACACACACACACACACACACACACACACACACACACACACACACACACACACACACACATATGGGTACGTATCACTTCACCTAAAACTCATTTCACCGAAACCAAATCACCTAAAGTTCATTTCACGGACAAGTAATACAATAAGGCAAGTCAAAGGTATATGTCCTTTTCCCCACTGTGGTGCAATCCTGTTGTTAGTATATATATTAAGGGGGGTGGGGGGCGTAGCCCCCCATTTATTTTGATTTTATGTTGTCTGGTTTTGTTTTACATTATATGATAAAAGACAACTAGGTGGGGGACTATGCCCCCCACCTCCCCTTAATGTATATACTAACACCATGATCGCACTACAGTGGGGAAATACCTTTCAATTGCATTAGAGTACTATTTGTCAGTGAAATGAGTTTTAGGTGAAATGAACTTTAGGTGATTTGGTCTTAGTGAAATGAGCTTTAGGTGAAGGGATATGTACCTATATATATATATATATATATATATATATATATATATATATATATATATATATATATAGATATATATGAGTATTGTTGTTTTGCTCTTTAAACTGCTTGGTTCTTGTGTCGCCTGGTTATTTGGATGACATAGACTGTATTTTAGGCAGTTCAAATTATTTTGCTTATTTTGTACCTTTCACAGGTGACTAGAAACTGCATCCGACTCTACTCTGTGATCCAACAGCATGTGCTGTCTTCCAGCCTAGGCTTGCTTATGTTTCTATTCCCCCTCCTGCTTCCAAATGGCCGTAGTGTTGTTTATATACACTGGTGCAGTTTACAGTCGCAACTTCAGTTGCAGGACTATCCTGCTGTTAAAAGAAGACTTATCAATGATTTTTGCTGAGGTTTTTACATTTCACCCATGCTAATTAAGTGGAAGTAGCGGGTATAGTACTCCCGTGCACTTTATAGTCACATGACTGCCAAACTGTTAAAAGAAAAATAATAAATAAATAAATAAATAAATAAATAAACTAAACTAAACATATGATCTTGCTGGGATTTTACACACACCTTGTGCTTACATACAGCAGGAGCCTGTAAGTAGTACTCCGGTGTAGTCTTTATAGCTATTTTATGGCAGGACTCCCTTTCTGACAAGAAAAAAGAAATTTTCTAAATTTGCCGAGGTTTTAAAATTACTCTGGCGCTTATAAACAACAGTAGCGTGTTTGGCATTCTGGCATAGCTTTCGTTATCTATTCTAGTCGCAGGATAGCTACCCTGTCAAAAGTAAATGTTATAATCTACCTATTGGTATTCAGTTTTTCTGTTTTGTGCCTAGTATCTTGAAGGAATTTTGCCTGATGCTATAAAAGAGCAAAATGGTTTTTTTTTTTTCTTTGTTCACTGAACTCTGGCTATAGTTGTATAGGCGCTAGCTGCTGAATTAGAGCTAAATGTTTTTTACTGCTCATTGAACTATGGACACAATGTTTTAGACTATAATTGTTACATTTTTAGTTAGAAAACTTAATACTAGCTTATGTTATTTTCTTTTAAATTACTCGTTCCAATGTTTACATATAGCTGCTCTATTCTAGTTTATAGACTGATACGAAATACAAAAGTTGAATGCTCCAGTGCTAATGCCTAGTTTCAGATGTTACTACACCTGTTGCTGATATTGTTATGTTGTGAACACGCTCATGTGTTTCTGTCTGAATTTTACTGTTTAACTTATTTCTCTCCTGTTACATACCTAGTATCCTTTATAACTTTCTTCTCCCTTTTTTTCTTCAGTTGAGCATACTTCTATTACCTAATTCCTCTACCTCCGGCTGTGCCTTACTACACTCCAAAGACCAACTTTAGTCACCTACCTAACTCTGCTTGTGCAGTTCCTCACCTGGGTAGCCAAAGTACCCCCCTGGATTGAAAGCCAAGCTAAACTAAGATTGTATGTCAAATAATAATATTATATCCTCCCCTAAATGCACTTGTTAGTGTTGTGATACTTGCTAGGTGTCCTATTTAAACTGCCATATCAGCCAGCAGCCATACCCCCCACCCCGCTTGCCTTTCTTATACTCCATTCACTCTTTCCCTAGTCATCCCAACCTTCCCCGAATTTCTAATTTCCTCAAGCCTTTCCCTTCAAAATTACTTTTTCTTTCTTCTACTTCCACCCATCTACTGTAGTCACCACTCTGTGTAATTACAGGTTTTGACCACTAGGTGGCTGTCTTTACCCACTTCTAATTTCACTCACTTCTCTACTTTCCTCTCATTATTAACTATTTTACTCCAATTCACTCCTACTGCTCTACCTTCCACTTACTATAGACTTACAGCCCACTTCCTCTTCTTCTCTAGCCCTATACAAGCCCTTACTCTCCCTCTGCTTTTTAATTTTTCCTTTCCTTCTCTCACTACCACTGCCTTTTTTCTTACCTTCCCTTGGTCTTACCTTCTTCTCTACTGATTGTTTTCTCCCTGCTAGTACCTTCCTCTGGGTCTGCCCCGCTCCATTCGCCCTGTGGGCTCACTCTGCTCCCCTCCCTACCCCCAAATCCCACACACCCCCACAGGTCCTAACCATATACCACTATAACCACTCCCCTCCTATTATCAACTTATCTCTTTACTCCTTAACTTACCAACCACACCCACTAATTTACAACTCCTTAATTAAACTAATTACCTTCCTTTGCCTACTCCCTCTCATCACTACACCTCATCCTGTACTAATTCTTTTCTATAGCACTCTCTCTTCCAAACTTTCTTGTCCTACTCCCACTCCTCCCTACATCTCATCCTGTACTAAAAATTTTATTTATAACACTCTCTCTTACAACCAATTTTGTTTTCATAATTAGACACTTCCTCCCTACTCAACCTCTTATAACACTCTCTCCTTTTACTTACAACACTCCCTCCAACAACCTACCCTCACCACTTATCTATACATACCTATGGCCCCAACACACAAATCTGTACTCACAAACATCCTACTCTTGACTACAACTCTAGCTTCTCTTACTATACCCCATACACTCTAACCTTCTTCGAACATTCTTCTCTTCCTGAACACCACCACCACTACCATCAAACTCTACCATCTTCTTTCTTCTACCCCCTCAACCACAGTAATGTAACCTCCACCTCTAGCTATATATTACCAAAATATCATAGAGCTACCCATCTTACTTACTCCCTTATGAAAAAAACCTCACATAATTATGACAAATTCCTTAAATTTGTAGAATATCCTCATCTACACCCCCTATTAGATGGTGACCCTGGTCCTATTACTGATAATGCCAATAACCTACAAAACCAAACAGTGCCTGTTATCACTACCTTATCTAAGTCACCTAACTCCCTCCTCACAGCTCACCTCAACATTCGTAGCATAAACAATAAAATAACCCACCTACATGCACTCTTAGATGTTCACTCATTTGATATTCTCTGTATTACAGAGACATGGCTAAAGCCCTCAACTCTGGACCAGGAGATTACCCCTCCTGGTTACAACATCCTAAGATGTGACCCTAAAACCAAAAAGGGTGGAGATATAGCCATTTTGTACAAATCTAAACTCCAAATATTACCCTTCAATATACTCCTACCTCCAGACATCATTTCAGAAACCCTTACTGCCAAACTTCAAATCAACAACTCCAAATCTATCTATCTAATTTGTGCATATCTCCCCCCTGGAAATAATACCAATACTCTTGAAAACATACTTAGTTACCTCTCTACCCATCTACCTCAGGAGACCATAGTATTAGGTGACTTTAATATAGACTGGGTTACCTGCAGTTTCCGTAATCCATCTAATCACATAAATCTCTATGGATTCTCACAAATTATAACCACTCCAACTAGAATCCATAAGCCAAGCAGTAAAGCAACCATCTTAGACTGGATCCTTATCAACAGCCACCTTGATACCTATAAATCAGGAACCCTTCCTGACAATATCAGTGATCACATGCTAACCTACATTATTAAACAAAGAGTCCATATCCCAACTAGTAACAACTTTAAAACCTCTCGCTCCAAAATGTTTTTTAATCCAGAGAGCTTCTGAAATGAACTGAAAGCATGTGACTGGTCACCAATGTCTCATTTTCAACTTGATGAAGCAGTGACCTATTTTAATACTAAATTTCTTCAAATCCTAGATTGCCACGCCCCCTATCGCTCTTCACGTATTAAAACCAAAATTTCCCCCTGGCTCACAAAACAAACTAGGCAAAACATCTTCCTTAGAAATAAAATCTGGGCAAAATGGAGAGTCTCCAAATGTCCATCGGATCACCTTTACTTTAAACAGTTAAGAAATGCCACCAAGAAAGCTATTCTTAGAGACAAAAAAGAGTATTTCCTTCATCTCCAACAAACCCATCCACAAAATCCACAAAAATTCTGGTCAAGTATAAACAAACTTCTTCAGCCAGGACACACTTCAACTCCTGCCCTAGCAGGATTCAACCATAACAACTCCAACCCTATTCCTGACACCTTTAATACCTACTTTACTGAAGTCATTCAAACCCTAACCAATATTCTGCCACCAATGGCCACTTGCCAATTAAATTCCACTAGGACTCCTTCTCCCACCTTTCAAATACAACCTGTACCTACATCCCTAATCTGTAATCTCCTTCAAAAACTAAAACCTTGCACCCCATCTGCTGACTGTCTGCCAGCTGAATACCTGCAAATTGCTGCAAAAGCCATAACCTACCCCATCTCCATCCTTATCAATAGAACTATTTTAGAAAGCAAGATTCCTGCCATATGGAAAGTATCCCACATCATCCCATTACATAAAGGAGGGTCATCTACTGAGCTCACCAACTTTCGGCCTATTGTCTTACTCTCTCCAATAGCTATTTTCTACAGACAAAATTGCAGAAGATACCTCCGTTTCATTGCAGGTTCAACCCATTACCAACTCTCTGCACTGCCCTTTGGCTTATCTACTGCGCCCAGGGTCTTCACAAATGCCTGGCACCAGTAATTGTATACTGCAGACAAAGAGGAATTCAAATATACCCATACCTGGACGACTGCCTCATCCAAGCAGAAAGCAAGGACATTCTCTTACAACATCTGGTTTTTGTAAAACACCTTCTAAGTTGCCTAGGGTACACAGTAAACAAAAAGAAATCAAAACTAATACCCTCACAAAATATGACATTCCTGGGTGCCAGCTTGAATACAACGTTCCAGATGGCTTATCTGACGCCAGACAAACAACTACAGCTAACTCAATACTTCAAAATAATGGTAACAAAGACCCAACTCCCTGCAAGAAAAATTCTGCAGGCCTTGGGCTTCATGGCATCTTGCTTACTTATACCATTTGCAAAACTGCATATGAGGAAATTACAATGGTACCTGAAAAGCATATGGACTCAACACAGCCACAGCTTGGAAACAATGATACCTCTCATTCCCTGCCTTCAACAGGAGTTTCTATGGTGGTCACAGGCATGTCACCTCAACAAGGGTCAGCCTTTCACCTTACCCCAAGCCAGGCAAACTATGACAACAGATGCATCGGACTAGGCCTGGGGGGCACACATGGCAGGACGGTGCGTTCAAGGCATATGGACTGCAGATCAAAGAAATCTGCACATCAATCAAAAAGAAATGCTAGCTGTACAGAATGCTCTGACAGCCTTCAAGGACCTTTTACATCCAGGGCAGCTTATAATAAGGACAGACAACACCACAGTAATGTGGTACATAAACAAGCAAGGGGGTACACACTCCTACCCACTATGCAGGCAAGCAATGACCTTGTGGAACACAGCACTGGCTTACCAAGTTCAATTACAAGCTCAGTTCCTGCCAGGAAAAAAGAACACATTGGCAGACGACCTAAGCAGGAACACCATGGATCCCCACGAGTGGAAACTGGATCCACAAATATTTGTAATGATAACTCAAAAATGGGGGCGCCCAGACATATACCTGTTTGCCAACCCCCAAAACTATCAGCTTTCAAAATTTTGCACAAGGACATTTCACCATCAAGCTTGGAAAGTGGACGCACTCTCATTCAGTTGGAAAATGCTGACAGTATATGCCTTTCCTCCATTGCCCCTTTTCACAAAGGTGCTGCTGAAAGTGAGGATGGAGAGACCCCGAATGATACTCATTGCCCTGGACTGGCCATGCCAGCACTGGTACCCACTACTAAGGAACATGGCCCATGGCCCACCATGGATTTTACCACAAATTCTTCATCTGCTCACACAGCAAGACAGTCAGATTCTACACAGCCAGCTCAAAACCTTAAATTTGGCTGCATGGCAAATCACCTAAGCAACCAGCCATCTCATCTTTCACAAGCTGTTATGGATGTCATTCTAGAGGCTAGGAGGCCCAGCACCAGGAAAGCCTACTGAGACAAATGGAAAAGATTTTGCACCTGGAACCAAGCTAAAGGCCAAAACACCCTTGAACTGGACATACCTCAGACTCTACAATATTTAACTGAGCTGTTACACAAAGGACTTTCCTTTTCATCTATTAAAATCCACGCCTCAGCTATTTCAGCTCACTACAACATGGATCCTCCCTTATTTTCACATCCACTTCTAAGGCAATACCTCAGAGGGGCCAAAAACATTAGGCCTCCCAGGAGAGCACCAACACCAACTTGGGACCTCAACTTTGTTCTGGAAAAACTTACACTGCCACCTTTTGAGCCAGCTTTCTCAGCTGATTTAAAGTTTATATCATGGAAGACTGCCCTGCTGCTAGCAATTACTTGAGCCGGAAGAGTCTCAGAGCTTCAGGCACTAATGGCAGTAGAGCCTTTCCTCTTTTTTCATCAAGACAGAGTTTCCCTATGAACTAACCCCGCCTTTATGCCAAAGGTGGTATCCAGTGTGGCTCTAAATCAAACCATCCATTTACCCACCTTCTTCCCAAATCCACAGAACAAAGGAGAAAGACTCCTGCACTCCTTGGACATTCACAGACAACTACGTTACTACTTGGATAAAACTAAGGTTTTCAGAAAATCTGACCAGCTTTTTGCATCCTATGCTACAGCATTACAAGGAAAGGCTATCTCAAAACAGACCATTTCCAAATGGATAGGACATTGCATTCATTTTTGCTACACCCATCATGGAAAACCAGTTCCTGCTAGCATAAGGCCCCAGTTTTGCAGGGCCTTCTAGCCTCCTCTAACCCTGTTTGACTCCACCTCCCATCCTTAGCTTTGGGATTCAACCCAAGTGTGATGACTGCAGCAGGGTAACATGATGAACATAGTACAGTTTTGTACCTACCATAAATGTAGATGTTTGAGTGTATACCCTGCTGCAGTCCAGGTTACCCTCCCTCCATCCCCTCTGACCTTTCAATACCTTAAAATCTGATACAACCTTTGTTGTGTATTTGCTTATAGCTGGAGGGATGTTTTGTTTGTGCTAAACTTTTATTATTGGTACTATCTACTGACCACCTTTTAGGGGGGGCACCTGACATCTGGGGCAAGAAAAACTGTAGAAAATGGCGTTGGATGCCTCTTATATACCCCTGGCGCACTGACATCAGGGAAGAAGCGACAGCAACCGACGCCGGACCAAGACTTGGAATTCAGGCCGATTGCGGGACCGCCTCACGACAGGATAACCCAAGTGTGATGACTGCAGCAGGATAACACGATGAACATCTTAATGGTTTATTTGGGCTTTACCGTTAATGTAGATTAGTTACTGCAGGGTATTTATATGGATTGCATTAAGTATTGTGCGCTGATTTCAATTGTGAGACTGTGATGCTATCTTGCTGATATAAACAAATTTTGGTACTTTGTTTTAGCTTTGTTACAGTCTGTGCATTTATGTTTTTTTAAGTTAGTCAGAATTGTTGAAGCACACAGAAGGTTAATATGTAAAATTGTCATATTCTGTTAAATACATCTTTGATTTATATTGCATAGCGAGCAGTGTGTTAGACTGTGGTGGTGCAGCGGTTAGCATTGTCGCCTTACAGCAGGAGGTTCTCCCGTTCGATTCTCGGCTGGAGTGCCTTCTGTGTGGAGTCTGCATGTCCTCCCTGCAGTCGTGTGATGACATGCAGGTAGGTGCGTGTGTGAATGGGTGTGCCTTCTTTGAAGGCTGCGCGTTGGGCTGGCAACTCAGCACCATAAAAATCCACTGCCAATCATTAGCAGACCTGAGGTCCGCTGTGGCGATACCTAACTGGGAAAAACCGAAAGATTAGCAAGCAGTGTGTTGGTTTTAGATATAATTACCACATACATTCATGGAATGTATAAATAAATAAATACATGGAATCCTAAAATACCAGAAGGCCCAGCTTGTCAAACAATGAAAAATAATAAAGTTACGAAAATAACTCTCAGGGACTGGATATATGGACTGGGAACTGGCATATTTTAACCAGCAGCCACGAAGTATCTGACAAACTTGGATCGGCTCCGAATGTCAAGTTTGTATTTTCTTTTAACAAGCATTTTGACTGCAAATCTATGCATGTTGTTTACTCTGCTACATGTGTTGCATGCTCATCCTTTTACATAGGAAAAACTACACGAAGGTTGTCTTCTAGGATTAAAGAACATTGTGCAGCTATCAGAAACACGACCTATGTAATGCTTTAGCCAAACATCTTAATCTGTTCTAATTTTGCCTGTTTTAAGTTTTTGGTTTTAAAAAATGTTGATCTGTTTTTTGGAGATGCAAATACCATACTAGAAGTTAGAGAATTACTATGGCAACTGAGACTTAATATGGATGTCTCACCTGGACTTAATGAAAATTTAAATATTAAATGTGCACTTAAATGGCGCTGCTAAACATTTATTATTAATACATGATTTACAGATTTTTGCTTAACTTGCCTGCTGTGCATGTCATCTGTTTCCATCACAACCGGATGACACTGTTTCATTACTGGACTATTTTAAATGTTTAACACTTTGTTTTCCTAACACCTGTTATCTATTGGTTTAATAGCTCGTTAGCACTGTCTATTATTTGTACATGATTCTAATTTTCCTTGTTATCTGATGAAGTTCTTGTCACTTATTAACGGATGAAAGCGCTAAGCATCGGCTCCTTGGTATTTTGTTCTTCTGTATTTTATGAAGCTTTTAGTATTCTTTTATAAAGTTTTGTTTTACACACACACACACACATATATATATATATATATATATATATATATGCAAAAAACTCACGAACAGCCCAAGTATGTATACAAAAAACCTCGTAGAACCCAGCAGCAGCCCAACGATAACACCAGTTCAACTTCTCACGTACTCACAGGCATAAATAACCCAGCGTGTTTAATACAAAAACAAACAGAACGTAAGCGCTTTCACGATTTCATATCGCTTCATCAGACGTGTGATGAAGCGATATGAAATCGTGAAAGCGCTTACGTTCTGTGAGTACGTGATTTTATGGAACTAGCGACTTGGGCTGTCGTGTGTCTTATTTTTGAAAACTGAACAGTTGCTATTGGTTTTTCTTGTGGAAGTTGAACTGGTGTTATCGTTGGGCTGCTGCTGGGTTCTACGAGGTTTTTTGTATATATATATATATATATATATATATATATATATATATATATATATATATATATAATGTATGTATGTATACATATATATATCTATACACAGACACACACACACACACACACATATATATATATATATATATATATATATATATATATATATATATATACACACACACACACACACACACATGCACACACACATACAGATGGGTTCACTACGAAATTTCAAAATCCCAAAATCTCGAGTTTCAAAATCTCAAGATCTTGGAATCTCGAATGTGTAAACCCCCCCCCCCCAAAAAAAACATCTAACACACTAAAACATGTGCATGCAAGCCCCCCTGAACCCCACACCACCTGCAAATTAAATATATCAACTCCAAGATCGCACTACAGCAAGGAGAAGGGAAATCTCCCGGTCTGCGCTGTATGCAGATCTTTGTTCAGGATTTCGAAGTTTTGAAACTTCGAACATATGATCTTCGATCATATGAAATTTAAAGTTTTGAGCTTTGAAATTCTGAACAGGACCCATATATATATATATATATATATATATGTGTGTGTGTGTGTGTGTGTAAAAACACTATTGCATTCTAATATAGGTGTTATATAGGACTTACAAACTACTGTCAAACAGTCAGCATTTCTAATAATGATGTCAAAATATAACCCATTTTTTTTTAAAAAACCTTACTACAGAAACTGGCAACATGCCTTTTCACATTATAGCTTTGAAGAGATGAATATGCCTAAGTCTTTAGAGCTATCTACAACTGTTAGTTCATGCCCTGACAAGTTAAAATATCTCCATTGCAGTTAATTTGGGAAATATATGATTTTTACATTTATCGTAACTAAACTTGCATGGTGGTACAGCCGTAGCATTGTTGCCTCACAGCAAGAGGTTCTCCCGTTTGATTCTTGGCTGGAGCGCCTTCTGTGTGGAGTCTGCATGTTCTCCCTGTGGTCGAGTGGCATTTGAAAGACATGCGTAGGGGGTGCCTTTGTTGAAGGTTGAGCATCAAGCTGGCAACTTGGCACCGTAAAAATCTATTGCCAATCATTAGCGGACCAGAGTTCCGCTGTGGCGACCCCTAACCGGGAAAAGCCGAAAGAAGAACATAACTAAACTTCAAACATATGTTTTGCTTGTGCAGTTAACTTACTCAAACAGGTTTTGCAATCATCAGCTTATCTACTCAGCTATAGTTCCCTCTATTTTTGGTAGAGTGGGAAAAAACATGTTAAAAATAACACGTCCCAAAACAGAACCCTGCTGTACAACAGACTGTACGAGTAAATAATGAGACAGAATGGCTTTATATTTAACCCTGATATCTATTACATAACCATTCCACAATCCATTTAGCTATTTATTCACTTTAAATTTTTTAAAACATTTTAGAGCTATTTGATGGGACAGACTATCAAAGGTCTTTAACAAATCTAAAAATAATACACCAAGGTAAGAGCAGATCTACCTTCAACATAACCATGCTGTCAAGACCAATTTTAGAAAGAGAGATTCCAGTCTTAGGTAAGACATCAGTAATACATTTCTCAAAGCATTTACTTAAAATAGAGGTTAAACTCATTAGTCTATAACTCCCAATGTCACCTTTCCTTCCCTTTTTATATACAGGGGTTACATGTGAAATTTCCCGCTGATTCAGCACATATCTTAAAATTAAGAATTTGTTGTATAGTACGTACAAAATTAGAGAAAGTACACATTTCACTGGAACCAGTAACCACCCTCAAATCATGTCTGGCCCCACTGCAGAAGATTATTTGATTTTATTTACATCATCCAGTAAGGAATTTTCAGTAATTCAACAGTACAATCCTTTAGGTTGAAACAAGTCACCACTTTGTGTTTCCTTATTATCAACACTTTCTAATACAAAATCATCATTAATTCATTAGCTATAATGTATGGATCACAAACTTCACACTCACTGATTATAAATGTGTCTATTATTGACGTATGTTTGCATTGGGGATTAATATATTTATAAAAAGCCTTTTTATAACTATCAAATATCAATTTTGCCTCATAGTCACTTCTCATCTGCTAACTTTTCCTCTTTAGAGTTCTACTTGTTTTATTATATATTCTGTTACTTCTGATTGTACAATATCTCTTATAAACAGCAAATTGTCTTTTCTTCTTTCTTAATAATCGATTTAGTGCTTTATTCCACCACAATGGTTTGCCTGTCATTACCCTCCAATACTAGTATCAGTCCACAGAAGAAAACAAGATATTTGTTAAAAACTGATATTATTTATCTACTGTTGTCAATTTATACCAGTCAGTTGCCTGAATAATAGTAATTAGCTTTGTATAAATAACTGATTTATAATCATATTTTAATAGATTTAAACCCTTATTTCTTTGAAAATTTAAATTGAAATATATAGAATTATGGTCAGCTATAGAAAGAGGTGTTGATACAATCACACTAGTAACAATGTCAGGGACATTAGTCATTACACAGTCCAGGAGATGACTGTCTTGTATTATTGTACACAAGTTGTACCAGTCTCTTATAAGAACCTAATTCAAAAATGAATATTGAAAACAGGTCTTACTAGTTAAACTACCACATGAAATACCAGGGTGATTAAAATCCCCCAGAAGAACAATGTTTTTATAATTGAGGACTTTTTACATTTTATTCAAATATTTCAACCAAGTCCCCAAAAATAGTGCAAAGCAGCAACAGTGCATAAAGCACGAGATTTTTAACAGTTTGTCTAAAGCTAAATAATATTTCTTAAGTATGCAGATAAAGCACTATTTGGCTGTCTTAGCAGCTACATATGCACAGGATGTGAAGCCTGATGAATAACAATGGCCCTGAGACTCAGTACAGGAAAGGGGTAGCAAAGCAGGACACTCAGTATGGGAAGGGGGTAGCACAGCATGACACTCGATACAGGAAGGGGCTAGCTCAGCATGACACTCGATACAGGAAGGGGGTAGCTCAGCATGACACTCAATACAGGAAGGGGGTAGCTCAGCAAGACATTCGATACAGGAAGGGGGTAGCTCAGCATGACACTCTGTGCAGGAAGGGTGTAGCTCAGCATGACACTCGGTACAAGAAGGGGGTAGCTCAGTAGCAGTATCATGCAGACATCATGGCTCCTCAGTGAATTAATTTAATTGTCGGTGAACGACAGAGCAGATAAAGTCATGGGATTCCAAGCCAGACAATAACTTTTGACATTTAACGGGGTCTTAACATTATTATCAGATGAAGTGTGACAAATCTTACACAGGAAGCCGGTGTTTACACTGCAGATGCAGAGTAAATACTCGCATAGTACTGGTGTCTCAAAATATATTTATTTATTTACACATATTTACATATAATTAAGGTCAGCAAACCTGAAAGTAACCCACAAGACATATACTTGTGTAGTTATGGAACCTTTATTCGAGTACATAAACAATACTGCCATGCTCAGCACAGGTTAATACAGAGATGTAGGGATCATATCTGTTTTTGTTCATAAATAACTTGCTACATGACAAAGTCTTGCAAGACATCATAATGTTTACCAAGTGACTGGCAGACAGTGGTTGCCTTGTTGACCCCCTTTCAAACACATTGATTATGCAAGTTGAATCAAAGGCTCATCATCAAACGGAATGCAGTTGGTTGCCAGAAATTCTTCTGCACACCATATAATGGCATTTCTACACATGGGTGGGAGGTTGGCATAATGGTTAAGTTGTTTACCTTGCAGATGCAAGGTGCAGGGTTTGATTCTTACTTGGGGTAATTGGCTAAGCTTAAAATGGCCCACAAGGGCAGTTAGCCTAGTACTAACCCATGAATTCACAACAAATAAAATCAAATACCTTCATCTGTAACAGTATCCTACTGCCTTCTTGACACAGTTTTTGACCCCAAAAATCCCCACAGTTATACACACTTATTGCCAAACCAATTTCCTGCAAAACAGAAGCATGCAAAGAGACATGATGGGATGGATATATCTTTGAAGAAGACAAGACACTGCTCAGCATTATGGTCGTGTATTTACCACAGATTATGTCAAGACAAAATTATTATCTTTAACAATTTGCTCATCAGTGGACATTTTATAGCAATGTGGTACAAGTTAACCTGGTAGCACTGCAAACTTGGTTATAGACCACAGGTATTGAAATAAAACTTTCAGTATCCATTCCTTGACCTAACTAGTTGGCTATATACTACAGATCAGCATAACTTGAAAATGTTGATTTGGACAGGACACCACACAAAACAACACCAGTCAGGTCTCATAATAGAATGGAAGTACAGTATTACAGCTGTTGTGGTTTAGTTTACTGACAGAAACATAGAATACTGTCATGTAAACAGGTCCCCAGTCATTACATACATTTTGCTGTACTGTTATCTACATGGCAAGTGTCAAATATGTCTCTGCTGCCCAGGTATAAGCAGTGCCTACAATTCTGACATCATAACTTTAAAGTACATATCACTGAAATGTAAGCCTCATCGTTTTGCTGTAGTTCGCCATCGTGAACCCTCGGTACCCTTAGCATACCTCACAACTGGAATTAAAAAAGAATTTCCAAAGACAAAAAAATCAGGGACATTAAACAGTACTAAATTAATTTAAAATTATACTACATAATAACAATAATAATGACAATAATAACAACCCATGTGTTAACCAGGTAGGCCCACATGACACTCAGTTCCTTTTCAGGGGTGACCCAGATGAAATGTTTGAATACAGGGAAGTAAATATTGTGGCAAGAAATAGCCAGGGAATTGTTATGGCTAGGTTTGTATAGGCCCTAGGGCTGATAGCCTACTACCAACTTATGAACGTGACTTAGTCAAGGTCACACAGGAGGCAATTGAGAACTGAGAGAATCAAACCCTGTACCAAGGGAACTACAGCTCAGAGTCTCAACCCTTTGCACCAAACACCAGGACAACATCTCAGAGCCATATGATGGCTTACATCAAAATGCACCGTCTCAAAGACAGCAAATACATTATATTAGGGCGTTACTGTCTGCCTGTAATACACAATCATTTACAATGTAATATATATGTTAACAGGGAATAAGGTTACAAACAGGTGGCAAAAGGAGGTCCTTTCTAGAAAAAGAGACAACAGTTGAAAGCAATTTCCCTCAGATTGTTGCAGCAGCACCTTAAAATGTTCACCTAAAAGCATAGTAGGATCACTACTTCAAAATACTGCTGTTACAACATTCGCCTTCAGTTCTGGAGCATGAAACACACCTGAAACTAAACATAACACACTATTCACCTCCACCCATAATCAAAGTACCTCCTCTAGCTTCATATTCCAGTGACAGTATCAATGTCAATAGGAAAATATCATACTACTGACTCTCTAGTGAAACAGCATTTTGGCAGCAGTCAGATAAAAATATTTACTTAATTATTTTAATGTAATTAGCCTCAGTAAATAAATGTACATAATGGAATTTGTACAGGTCATGATAGATGTCAATATCATGGCCTACCATCTAACTGGCAAGTACTGGATGCCCTACATGTCTCCCTCAAAAATACTGACTATGCTAGTTGCATCAAAAATCTTACCTCAAATGTAATGCAGTTAATATGGGTGCCAGCAGCTCCTCTCTGTTCATTACTGTTTGTACGTAGTGTCATGATGGTCATTACACATCAGATGTGCAGGGCTGTCATCCAAATAGTACATACTAGTACCACATTGTATGGATATGAATTATTTTTGCAGTAGCTCTTGTCCTTATTCTGAACTGTTTGTATTTTTTTAATGTTTCTGTAATTGTGGACCTCTTCTCCCAAGCCTCCTCTAAAAATGGGTGCTTTCAGCCCAGTCAGACTTTCCTAGTAAACCAATACCAATACATAAATATGTAAATTAATAATTCTGAACTGAATTAAAATAATAGCCTACATTTTACACTGGTGTGTAACCTCTGCCTAAATACCATTATTAAGGCAATATAAAAATGCTACCCAAATGCACATGCAAGGTTTACAATATATTATTACTCATGTTATGTAAAAATCACTAGTAAATGAGAAATTTATGTATTCAATGGCTGCACTGGCTTGGGCACAGGTAAGAGCAGGCTGATGACAGGGTGCATCTCCCAACACAGTCATGGGTGAAGGTCCACCATTGCAAACAACCAACACCTCAGTGGAGGACTTCCTGTTGTCTATGAATGAGGCACATGAATCCTGGCCAAGGCCTGGATGTGGAACCAAACTATGTGAGCCACACCGTGACATATCTTGTCTGCAGCAACAAATAGAATACAGGCATGACTACATACCACACAAGGTATGTTTGTTTACATTCTTTACATAGCTAATATAAATACCATTTACACACCACAGGGAAGTTGGATGGCCACAAATTACAGGTTTTACACAAGGGGTTCATCCATCAGCTTTCACGGGTGCTAAGGTTATGGGCTTCACCATGACATGCCTGTTGTTAGTGCTGCATCACAGACTCATCATGATGATGTTGGATGACATGAACACAGTCTGAAGAGAAAATGACACTGTTGGCAACAGTGACTATGGAGGACATATTATTTCCCACATCCAGGGATACAGCTCTGTTGTCTGTGGAACACACACCCACCCACCCATCCACAGCTCATAAAAAGATAGGTAATGCTTGGCACCCCTACTAAGGGAGAAATCTTGCACCTTTACCATACACCTTCAAAGAGTACTGGCACCTCCAGACAGCATATGGAGATTAAGAGGGATATCAGCAAGGGAACCGAAAAAGAGCTTGGCATGGACAGGACTATCAAAGGGAGTATACATATAACTCCCGATCTAACAAGAGAGGTAAATGGACTTAAATATAATGGACATGAGACTGTTGTGTGTGGTAATAAATCTGATTATGTAGAAAATATGTCAGGATGTGAATTAAATGATGTGGAGATTTCAATTTTAAATAGAGGTCTGAAATTTATTCCCATGGCTCTGCCAAGGTTGTATGAAATTAAAGGGGAAATTTTCAGATTTGATCGTAAACTGCATGTATTAGATTTTTTTTAAAGATAGCAAAGACTCTATTTATACAGAGTCACAAAGTAATGATGATTCAGAACAGTGTGAAGATGGTTTCTTTTCTTGCAATTCTGAAATGGAATTAAATGCATATTGCAACTTTGATACAACAGGTGTTCGTAAAAATAATTTTATTCCCCCTTTCAGGAATGAAACACAACAATTTAGTTCCATATTAAATTATACCATGGAAAAGAAATGTTGTTTGTTTTTTAAGAATGTGATTGAATATATTATAAGTAAAAACGAGTGGCAAAGTTTAAATAATTTAAGTAAAAGTGGTGAATTGGTGTTCAAACCGGATGACAAGAGGGCAAGCTTGTTATCCTCCATTATACACAATATTTAAAAAATGTGTAATCAACATTTAAATAACGAGGAGGTTTATACAAAGGTGAAGGTTAGTGATTATAAAAAAGCCTTAGAGTATAAAGAGTTGTTAGACAAGGGTTTGAGGTTAAATTATTTTACTTATGCTGATGTGCAACACAAATTTGACAGCAAAAATTGTTCCATGGCAAAGTATTTTTGTGTGCCTAAAATACATAAAAATTTAAGGGACCCTCCAGGCCACCCTATTGTTTCCACATGTGGATACTTTACCCACAATATTTCATGTATTTTGCATAAGTATCTACTACTGGAAGCAGCAAAATTACCATCTTACATTAAAGATGTCTTTGATTTCTTGGAAAAAATTAAAAAGATAAAGTGGGAAAAAGAGATGTATTTCATAGCGCTGGATGCAGTACGCTTATATACAAATATCAAGCATGTCCATGGAGTGGAGGCAATGGAATTTTTTCCTAGGAGATAGCCCTAAATTCAGTATGTTATAGAATGGATTTTATTTTGTTTAAAGAACAATATTTTTGAGTTTGATGGGTGTCTTTATAAACAAATGCAGGGTACAGCGATGGGGCAGCCTTTGTCCCCATGTATGCTAATTTAGTACGCTTTTTTTGAAAATATTTACATCTACAGAAATACATTTTTAAAAGACATGTAATAAAATATTTTAGGTTTACTGACAAGTTAATTTTTATTTGCAAGGGGGGAATATGAAGGGGTAACAGAATTTATTGAAAGTTTACACAGAAACAGGTTTGGGATTCATTTTGATGGCTTGCAAAAAAAGTAATAAAGTCAATTATTAGACATTACTATAGAAGGGAAGATTAATGGAGAGCTGAAAATGAAAATACACAGGAAATTTGAACAACAAGACCACATGTTACATGGGTTAAGTTGCCATCCACCACATACATTAGAATCTATTCCACATGGGGAAGTTATGCAGTGACCCACAGGAATGCAAGCGTGAAATGTACAGAAGGATTAACATGCTCCTAGACAAAGGATATGACAGGGGAGAGGTATGGGAGGTGTTCAAAAAAGTGGAGGGAAAGAGTAAGAAGTTGTGCTGTAACAGAAAAATAAATAGTCACAAAATAAGTGATAGAAGGAGTGAACAGAAAAGTTTATGTTTTGTTTCAAAATGTACCTCTTTTTCAGGGAAGCTATAAAATTTGGTGAGGTATTTTTGGACTTTTGTAAAAAGGGAAGTGAAGTTTTTGAACAATACAAAACTAAATTTCTCCTTCAAAAGAGGTAGAAATATTAAGCACATCTTGGTACATGGGAGGTTCAGAATGCCCCAGATAGAAAGGTGTAATGAGTTATTACTTAAATGAACTCATCCCCATGGAATATGTTCAGGATGCCAGTATGTTGTTAGAAGATTCCCTGAGATTAATGGAAAAAACTTCCATGAGCAGGAAACTTTTAGTTGCAACAGTGTAGAAATAATATATGGACTCAAGTGTCCCTGTGGAAAGTTCTACATAGGGGAGAGCAAAAGAAGTTTTTTCTATCAGACTTAAGGAACATGTTAGTGATATTAAAAAAAACATATCAGTCCTGGGGCAGAGCATTTTTATAGCTGTCATAATGGAGATCTAATAGGATTGCAAGTGATAGTGTTGGAACAATTAAATAATGATCTAATAACATCTGAAGGTATTAAATATAATGTGAGAAGGAAAGAAATCTATTTTTATTTTAAAATTTAAAACACTCTTTCCAAGGGGTCTCAACAAAGAGTGCAATTGGAAATGTTTTATATGAGATAACTTCAAGGATTTTAATTATTCTAATTGTTTAACTGATTAACAGCCATGATATGTTGTATTTAACGAACTTAGAGGAAAGAAAAAATATACTCTGTAAAGGCTTACAACAGCTGAGGTACTACAGAATTCACTTCTGTTTTTGTTTTAATTACAGTGTTTGCTAAAAGCAATCTTGATTCAACTGGCCTTGGTGGCTTGTGTGGTATTTTATCATTATTTTTTTTTTTTACAACTACTAGAGGCTTTAATAGCATATGGAGAGGGGTCTAGAGTATTTGACACTGGCATTCAACACCATGACTCCCACTCATTGTTTGTAAGGAGTGTCATTACTGGCATTACTCAACAGATGTGTAGGGGTGCAGGGTTGTTATTCAGGCACAGGTAGATGGCACCAACACCGGGCAGAGGTGTGCACCCTGTGTGATGTAGTTAAGGGCATCTTGTAACTCACTGGTATGTCAGAGGCGCACACGGGCACCTCATAGCCAACAAAGGCAATCTGCCTTTAAACACTATTATGGATGACATTCCCATGGCCACTAATCATCTGACTCCACTATGGACAGACACACCATTGCACGTAGGTAACAGTCACATTCTGCTACCCCACTCCAGAACACCTACAGTTGCTGTGACTGCAGCAGCACTGTGTAGCCGTATATGCAGTCATAGCCATATTGTCTAATTACATTTGGTCGAAAATTATTTCAGGCAGCCCACTTCACCGAAAATGCATTTCACTGAAAACCTCATTTGGTCGAATTCCATTTGGTCAAAAATGGAATATAGCCCCTGCCCCACTTAAGTGCGACCCTGGAGTGAGAATATAAAGTTAGGGGGGTGTGGGGGGCACAGCTCCCCCACATAGTTGCAGTGTATTCACTATTATATACATGTGTATCCATTAAAATTACATTGAAACATAACGTCAGTAAATACTAGTTGCAAAATGTGGGGCGGGCTACACCCCCCACACCCCCTAATGTGGGGGGCAGCCCCTAACTTTATATTCTCACTCCAGGGTTGCACTGCAGTGGGGCAGGGGCTATATTCCATTTTCGACCAAATGGAATTCGGCCAAATGTGCTTTCAATCAAATGTGCTTTCAGTGAAGTGGGCTGCCTGAAATAATTGTTGACCAAATGTAATTCGACCAAAAGCAGTAAACCCATATATTTTATATATATATTTATATATACATATATATATATACTATACAGATGGCACATGACATGATGGGATGGTCACTATATCAATGATCACCTTCTATCCATGCAGGAAAGACATGTTAAAAGTGCCATTCCTTGGTGGGGACATATCCACATCTTAAGATGTACAAGTTCTACACTGATCACATTCACACACATATAACACAGTGCAGCCATAACTGCAGTTGCACTGTTGTGTTGATTCCACATTGAACTAGTTCTCACTAATTCTGTAAACCTACTCCCCTTAGGAAGCATACCTCCTCAGTACACTATTCCCATCAGTGTCCTCTCCATATCACACATTCCTTTCTATTTTTTTAACCCCCTCCTGCACTGTTCCAGTAGCTGATGCTTGTCACTGTGCCATCCTTACAAACATGACCATCACATCTACATAACTGACTAGACAGAAGGGTCTGCACGCAGTGTTACTACCACAGCAGGGAAGAGAATGGATCTTGTAGCATAACACTAAAGATCAAAGTAGGAGATTGGGGGCATCTTTCGCTACACAACTTTGCATACCTACGGTATACAGCATGCTCATCTCGACTCCAATAACATTTAGCACTCTTCCAAACATTTGTGGAATGAGTTACTGAAGGCAGTCTGACTTACCACCACAGACTGCATGCAGTACCAAGCTCCACTTACTGGTCAAGCTACTGTCTCACCAAGAAGCCCATTCACTGTAGTGGGGTTTGCCATCAACTCAACCTCATGCTGAATTATTTTGAGGCAATCCAATTTACCTTTTGGAATGGGTCATATGGCTTCCAGTCCTAATTAACACATGCAGAATGTAGACACAGTCTAATATTATACCTTAAAGCATTTCATTATATTCACTGCATAGACATCCAGCACAATGCAGTCAGGCCTAAGGCAGACGAAGGTTGTAAGCTCCATTTACTGGTCAAGCTACTGTCTCACCAAGAAGCCCATTCACTGTAGTGGGGTTTGCCATCAACTCAACCTCATGCTGAATTATTTTGAGGCAATCCAATTTACCTTTTGGAATGGGTCATATGGCTTCCAGTCCTAATTAACACGTGCAGAATGTAGACACAGGCTAATATTATACCTTAAAGCATTTCATTATATTCACTGCATAGAAATCTAGCACAATGCAGTCAGGCCTAAGGCAGACGAAGGTTGTTTAATCTTGGCTCTTCTAATGCTTGAAAGTTTTATGAATCTCATTTTCTGATTAAGACAGTATACACAAAAGCTAATTAACAGCTGTTGTTTTGGGCATGTAAAACTGCAATAAATTGTACAAAACTAAACTTGTCATGTCTCATTATTTCACATTTATTCAGAAAATGTTACTGTGAGTGAACAGTTAATTGTTTGCCATGTGACTGAAATAATTCATTTTTGCCATTTGCCAAGTGTTTGTACAAGAATGTCACAATCTGCATGTAAAGTCTGTGTGTGTGTGTCTATTTACACATCAGTGTTTCTACTTAAGTGTAAAAGATTTTTCACTGTTTTGCTATTTAAAATTAGATGTAAATCAAACACTGATCATATTTATTGATAACAGTGGTACATTTTGTTATATATTTTGTAAACTTGTAAAACTGCATGTCCAATTTTGGTCTTTCAGAAGTGACTCACCTTGTAAAGCTACATGACTTTATGTACCTCATATATATTGTAAAGAAATAGTATTCCTGTATGCCTGAAACATGCATGTTTATATGGTATTCTGTTATATTTTTCTATAACATTTTTGTTAAGCACATTTACATATTTGTTAGCAATGTACTACTTAAGCTAAGTTTACTGCTTGTACCTTAATAATGTTCTTTTTGTTGTGGTGCTTTTCTCAGCGGGTCTCCGCTGAAAACAGTTTTTTTTTCAACCCAGTCAGACACTACCTTGTTAACAAATGTAAATAAAATAAAATAAAATAAATTATAATCCATTGATCCACAATATAACACTATTCTCCTTTCTTTCCCCAACTATGTTTCACACTTACTAACCAATAACTGTCTACTCTCTCTTTCCTCTTTCAGCCTTTCCACAGTACAGACCACTGAACCTCCACAGTCTAATCAACTTGTTCCAAGCAAGACTTCCTATCTGTTTCTCTGAATTATGTAATATAGGCAATGTCCTATGTCACACACTTATTTATATTTATTTATTTATTTACTGACATTTGTTAACCGGGTTTGTCCAACTGGGCTTGTGGCCCATTTTCAGAGGAGACCCGAGGAGAAAATCTCCAGTAATACATTTTAAAACAAGTACAATTTTAAACAATATTGATATAATAGCAGTTATAGCAAAACGATTCACATATGTTGGGATACATGCATAAAGTTAAAGTTGCATTAAAAAGAAGCTAAGTAACAATTTTACATTGATATAGTTCAATAGGTCAACAATTAACATTTTTTGTTTGTATAAAATTGTGTAAATGTATAGTAGACACATTGGAGAGAGGGGTGTAATGAGGTACTAAGTATGGTCCTTTTGAGGATACATAAAGGGAAGGAAGACTAGGTAGGGTCATGGCAAGGACAGGTTCTGGAATTGAGAAAATAAGCTTTTAGTTCATTTTTAAAAACAAATAACTGTACTTAGCTCAAGAGAAGTAGCTTGACATGACCGAATGGCAATGCGGCAAATGAAAATCTGAGGTAACATGGAGAGAGGGATTGTGGGTAGGAGTTTAGCTCGAGAGTTTGAAGCTGACGCGAGCTTGGAAAATGACCGGCTCGACTCCCAGGTCGGAACCAATACCCATGCGTAAGGAATGAACAAGGATTAACAATATCAGATCATCTCTTTCTGTTCTCTTTTTTCTTTATTTAAAATCATAATATCTTCTAACACTATCAAATCTGCATCACACTTATTACAACATTCTATTACTCCGATTCTCCTAACTATATTCTTATACTATTTACATTGAGACAAAATTCTACGATTTGCCACCCTTCTCTTTATGAGAAATTGCTTAATTATTTCAAGAACGCCAACTTTAATACATGAAGCTTTCGGGTGTTCTACCCTTCATCAGCATATACACAAATACTTTAGCAACATTTATATAGAGGTCTAGTTAATGTCACATGTTTATACCAGCCACTAAAAACACATAATAAAACTTCCATATTATTATTCTGTTTAAAATACATTAAACATTATATTCTACATTAAAAACGTATCAAAATCCATATAGACCCTGAAACTAATATAAAAAATATAATATATACAAAAATCATAAATTATCATACTGTCGTTTCACTAACACAGGTTTTATGCTAATGGCATTATTAAGGCCAGGGAATACATCAGCTTGCAGTCTTATTATCCAATGTAATTCCCTGATTTCCAAAGCATTATTAATGTCACCACCCCTTAGACCCAAATCTACTATATCAATACATCTAAACTTAAATTTATGTGTTGTTTTTTCTTTAATGTGTCTATATAGGGCATTAGTTTCAATTTTTCTATTAATTTCTGATCTATGTTCAATCATACGATCTTTAAGTCTTCTGGTTGTTTTGCCTACATAAAATTTTTCACAACTATCACAAGTAGCAAGATATACCAGTTGACATGTGTTGCAAGTAGCCCTACATTTAAAGATATAGTTGATATTGCTTATTGGGTGTCTAAAGGGTTCATTTGATTGTATAATGTCTTCACAACAGCTACAATTATAGCATTTATACGTCCCTAATTTAACTTGTGATACATGAGATTGTTTGCAAAAGTCCTTATAACACAAAATATTTTTTAATGATTGTTGATTTCTATAAGCAAAGCTGGGTTTGGGTCCCACTATTTGCTCGATTTCAGGCATCGCCATTAGTATTGGCCAGTTTTTTTCTATAATTGTACAGATCATATGACTATATCCATTATATGTAGTTACGTACCTGACCTTATCATTTCTTAATCTTTTATGTACTTCTGGCTGAGGTGGTCCTCCATCAATTATAGAATTAAATATTGGTCCATATTCATGCTCTCTACCTTTATTTACTTCATCAATGCATTTCTCTATCATAACATCCGAATATCCTCCATTCTTAAATTCCTGTTTCATCTCTTGTATCTCTTTTTTATATAAATCATTCTCCGTTGTTAACCTACTTACTCTTATTAATTGAGATTTCACTATACCCCTATATATATGTGTTGGGTGCATACTATTTCTCTTCAGATATCGCATCACTTGTACTTCTTTTTTATGTATCTTAGTCTCAAGCTTTTGTTCTTTCATATAAATCTGTACATCTAAATATGTTATATTATTACTAGAATGATTCATCTTGAATTTAAAGAATGGTGTAGTACTGTTCAAGTAAGTTAAATAACTATTCAATTCATATTCAGTCCCTTCCCAAATAAAAAAACAGTCATCAACAAATCTTGTATAACATTTTACATACTTATTTAGATCATTCAAATCATTTAATACATAGTTCTTTTCCCAAAAATATAGGACCACATTCGCAAAGGTATTAGCCACTGATGTGCCCATGGCCACCCCTGTAAGTTGTTTATATGGTACATCATCAAATATAAATATATTTTTAGTTAATACTAGATCAAGAAGTGAACATAAATTTTCAATTTCATTAGGTTGAACCACTGAGTACATCAGAAGTAACGTCCTTACAGCTTCCACACCATAGTCTATTGGTATTACTGTAAATAACGACTCAACGTCTAGTGTTACAAATATATTATTCTGCTTTGCATTGATGTGCCATTCACTCAATTTATGCAAAAAATGTGTAGTATCCTTTATAACACTAGTACAGTGCGGCAATAATTTGGATAATTCTTTTTGTAGATACTTTGAGATAGATTCTGTCACCCACCCTTTTCCTGAGACTATGGGTCTCAGTGGAGGGTGGGAAAGTGACTTGTGTATCTTTGGTATACCATATATTTGTGGTATCCTGGGACATGGGATTGAAAAATAGTTAAAGAGCTCTAGTGTAATTTGTTCATTTAACTGCATGTCATATATCTGCATATTTACCTGCTGTATTTGATTTTTAACATCTATAAAAGAAATTCTTTGAAATGTTTTTTCATCAGAAAGAAATGCATTAAATTCATTCATATAATATGTACGTTCCATTATAACAGTTGCCCCACCCTTATCAGCCTGCTTAATAATAATCTCATCATTGTTTTTCATAGAAATCAATGCTTTATATTCATTATATGTCAAGTTATATTTCCTTTCATTCCTGTAAGTGCACATCGCCCTTAATTCCACTTCCACTATATTCATGAAAGCTATTAATACTGGTGATAATTGTGGAACAAATGTACTTAATTTTTTATAACAGTTTTTATTATTGTTAGAATTAGGAAACAAAAGCTTTAACATTAGACTTCTAACGAATAGTTTCAAATCTACTAACATATTAACCAAGTTGTCCGTATTAAATGGAATAAACTTTAGTCCATTGTTCAGCAAATTATAATAATCATCAGGAAAATTTATCCTTGTTAAATTCACAGTACCTTTAACAAAAATAGAACTTATAGCAGTCATCTTCGCGGTGTTTTGTTCATCTTTCTCGGGCTGTCGTTCTTCCTCTTCGCCCCCTGCAACGACTGCTGCGTTGTTCTTTGCATTGGACTTCTTTCTGCCCTTCCTTTGTGTAATGGAATTTTCTCCGGACAGCTCAAACGGAATGGTAAAAAAGACGAAATATCCGTTTGTTTCTTCTTGTGTACTTCCTGTTGTTGAAATATCGTACTTGTGGAGTTTCTCGCTATCGGATCTTTACCAGATACCGCCATTGCTGTTTCCCCTGTTCCTCGCAAGTCTGCATGACGTTGAGGCGTCGATTGCACGTCTTGTTGTAGTTCTTTCTGTTGATTGGTCAGTTGTTCATCAGATGTAGAGGGAGTTTCAAATGTGTCCAATCTATCCAGCAATTGAGTTTTTTTCATGCTGTTGCCTTCCGATTCACGAAGTGAATTACTGTATGTACTGGGGCGCTTGAATTCTGTTTTCGGCCAAGAAAAAATGTGGCCATTTTTATAATCATCAATGTCCCGTAGTAATTTACGCTTTTTTTGTGCCTCAAGTTTGTTATCAAGCAATATTTTTCCAGTAATATTTGATAATTATCATTCTCAATGTCCCCCTTTAAGATTTCTAAGATTTTTGTTTCAATTACTATTATTTCATCCAGTAGTGAGAGTTCAACACTCTCAAAAAATTCATTCATTAAGCGCATGTAGTTAGCGCTTAATTCTAAATTTAATTGTTGCCATTTCGTTAGTAAATCCTCATACGTATTGCCATAGGACGGCATTTTAAGCACCCGGAGACCCCGAGGTGCTATGCCCAGTTCTAGATACGCCGTGAAGCTGAATTTCTGCCATTGTAATTGTTTATATGTAGTTACCTTCTTCTCAAAAGCATTTAGCAGCTTATGCAGTTCATTTAATTCATTTTCAGAAGTCAAATTAATAGATTTTACCGGTTGCTTTTGAAGCTGTAGCAATGGATTATTTGATTTAGTCAATAGCTAATGGTAGATGCCATTTCGTTTCAGTAGATGTTCACTTTTTGAATTACCACCAAGTAGCGAGGTTAAGCAATTCAGTATAAATAATGTAGCACAAACAAAGCTGGTATAATCACCTCCTACGGGCGTCAACTGCAATGAAGTATTCTTCTCACAGAACAGTAGTAGAAGTCAGAGTTCAGAGCTTTGCACAACCATAAGACACAAATATCACAAGAACGCCAACTTTAATACATGAAGCTTTCGGGTGTTCTACCCTTCATCAGCATATACACAAATACTTTAGCAACATTTATATAGAGGTCTAGTTAATGTCACATGTTTATACCAGCCACTAAAACACATAATAAAACTTCCATATTATTATTCTGTTTAAAATACATTAAACATTATATTCTACATTAAAAACGTATCAAAATCCATATAGACCCTGAAACTAATATAAAAATATAATATATACAAAATCATAAATTATCATACTGTCGTTTCACTAACACAGGTTTTATGCTAATGGCATTATTAAGGCCAGGGAATACATCAGCTTGCAGTCTTATTATCCAATGTAATTCCCTGATTTCCAAAGCATTATTAATGTCACCACCCCTTAGACCCAAATCTACTATATCAATACATCTAAACTTAAATTTATGTGTTGTTTTTTCTTTAATGTGTCTATATAGGGCATTAGTTTCAATTATAAGACTGCAAGCTGATGTATTCCCTGGCCTTAATAATGCCATTAGCATAAAACCTGTGTTAGTGAAACGACAGTATGATAATTTATGATAATTTATGATTTTTGTATATATTATATTAAAACGTATCAAAATCCATATAGACCCTGAAACTAATATAAAAAATATAATATATACAAAAATCATAAATTATCATACTGTCGTTTCACTAACACAGGTTTGAAGAGGAGAGAATTGTTTGACAAGAAGAAAAAGGAGACTGGATCTAGGATATAGATGAAATTTTCTAGCAAGAGCTTTTTGAAGGGTTGAAAGCTGAAGAAGAAATTATAATTACAGCCCTTCAGTTGGGATGGGTTATGAGATGATATATTGAAAAACTTAATAGAGTGACACGAACCAGAGATGGGAATAGAAGTATTGAGGGGCAAAATGATGGACAAATTAAATAAAACAGAAGAACAGTAAAATGTTTTACAGATGTAGTTGGAATACAAAATAAAACTGAAAGGGAGAGAGAGAAGATGGAAGAGTTGGAAAATAAAAAGCATGTATTAATTCAGAGTAAGGAAGAAATAGAAATGGACACGTATGAAATTTGGGAGAAGATAGCTGTGCCTTTAGGCATAAAGGCACAGGAGGTAAGAACTTTTAATTAAAAAAAGAGACTTATTGTGACATTTTGTTGAGACTTCTGGAACCTTAGAGACTTTTTTTGAAAAAAGAATGGAGAGAGAAAAAACTTATATCCATGGAATAAATATATTATAAAGCATTTTTTTGAGAAACACTGGAAAAAGTCACCTGTACAATTTTGAACAGAAACTGAAAGGGAAACACTAAAAATATGTTTTAAGAAACATTTGTAAAGAAGTAAAGGACATTTCAGAAGTTATTGGTAGTAGAGGACTTTTGAAAGGGGCTTGGGACTGTAATGTGATTTTGGAAATGGAAAGTGGTAAAGTTGTATATTCCAAGCATGATTGATGTTAATGGTCATAGACCTATTGTTAAGTACTGGGACCAACCAAGAACATTTTTTTTCTGTGGGAAAGAGGGACCTTTTGTAAATTGTGATAAAAAAAAGATATTTACATGGGGAAACTGATCACTATGCTAAAAACTGTGAAAAGATATGTTAGAAATGTAAGTAAACAGGACATGTATGGCTGGATTGTTAGGAGAGGGGATTAGAGTGTGATATTGAAAAACAAGATGTAAATGAAAAAGAAAGATTGAAACAGGAAGAACAACAAAAACGATAAGAGGGAATGAATAATGTAAACCCAAAAGATAATATACATAAAAGAGAAGGGGAAAGGGAAAGTGGAACATAATTTAGTGATGGAGGATATAAATTGGAAAATAGTTAAGAAAAGTTCAGTTGGGAAAAGGGTTAAAGATAGGAAATTAAATTTTCAGGATTTATGAATGAAAGCTAAAAGTCTAAGAAATGGATAATTAAGCAATTTTTCTCACAGAACAGTAGTAGAAGTCAGAGTTCAGAGCTTTGCACAACCATAAGACACAAATATCACAAGAACGCCAACTTTAATACATGAAGCTTTCGGGTGTTCTACCCTTCATCAGCATATACACAAATACTTTAGCAACATTTATATAGAGGTCTAGTTAATGTCACATGTTTATACCAGCCACTAAAAACACATAATAAAACTTCCATATTATTATTCTGTTTAAAATACATTAAACATTATATTCTACATTAAAAACGTATCAAAATCCATATAGACCCTGAAACTAATATAAAAAATATAATATATACAAAAATCATAAATTATCATACTGTCGTTTCACTAACACAGGTTTTATGCTAATGGCATTATTAAGGCCAGGGAATACATCAGCTTGCAGTCTTATTATCCAATGTAATTCCCTGATTTCCAAAGCATTATTAATGTCACCACCCCTTAGACCCAAATCTACTATATCAATACATCTAAACTTAAATTTATGTGTTGTTTTTTCTTTAATGTGTCTATATAGGGCATTAGTTTCAATTTTTCTATTAATTTCTGATCTATGTTCAATCATACGATCTTTAAGTCTTCTGGTTGTTTTGCCTACATAAAATTTTTCACAACTATCACAAGTAGCAAGATATACCAGTTGACATGTGTTGCAAGTAGCCCTACATTTAAAGATATAGTTGATATTGCTTATTGGGTGTCTAAAGGGTTCATTTGATTGTATAATGTCTTCACAACAGCTACAATTATAGCATTTATACGTCCCTAATTTAACTTGTGATACATGAGATTGTTTGCAAAAGTCCTTATAACACAAAATATTTTTAATGATTGTTGATTTCTATAAGCAAAGCTGGGTTTGGGTCCCACTATTTGCTCGATTTCAGGCATCGCCATTAGTATTGGCCAGTTTTTTTCTATAATTGTACAGATCATATGACTATATCCATTATATGTAGTTACGTACCTGACCTTATCATTTCTTAATCTTTTATGTACTTCTGGCTGAGGTGGTCCTCCATCAATTATAGAATTAAATATTGGTCCATATTCATGCTCTCTACCTTTATTTACTTCATCAATGCATTTCTCTATCATAACATCCGAATATCCTCCATTCTTAAATTCCTGTTTCATCTCTTGTATCTCTTTTTTATATAAATCATTCTCCGTTGTTAACCTACTTACTCTTATTAATTGAGATTTCACTATACCCCTATATATATGTGTTGGGTGCATACTATTTCTCTTCAGATATCGCATCACTTGTACTTCTTTTTTATGTATCTTAGTCTCAAGCTTTTGTTCTTTCATATAAATCTGTACATCTAAATATGTTATATTATTACTAGAATGATTCATCTTGAATTTAAAGAATGGTGTAGTACTGTTCAAGTAAGTTAAATAACTATTCAATTCATATTCAGTCCCTTCCCAAATAAAAAAACAGTCATCAACAAATCTTGTATAACATTTTACATACTTATTTAGATCATTCAAATCATTTAATACATAGTTCTTTTCCCAAAAATATAGGACCACATTCAAGGTATTAGCCACTGATGTGCCCATGGCCACCCCTGTAAGTTGTTTATATGGTACATCATCAAATATAAATATATTTTTAGTTAATACTAGATCAAGAAGTGAACATAAATTTTCAATTTCATTAGGTTGAACCACTGAGTACATCAGAAGTAACGTCCTTACAGCTTCCACACCATAGTCTATTGGTATTACTGTAAATAACGACTCAACGTCTAGTGTTACAAATATATTATTCTGCTTTGCATTGATGTGCCATTCACTCAATTTATGCAAAAATGTGTAGTATCCTTTATAACACTAGTACAGTGCAATAATTTGGATAATTCTTTTTGTAGATACTTTGAGATAGATTCTGTCACCACCCTTTTCCTGAGACTATGGGTCTCAGTGGAGGGTGGGAAAGTGAGTATCTTTGGTATACCATATATTTGTGGTATCCTGGGACATGGGATTGAAAAATAGTTAAAGAGCTCTAGTGTAATTTGTTCATTTAACTGCATGTCATATATCTGCATATTTACCTGCTGTATTTGATTTTTAACATCTATAAAAGAAATTCTTTGAAATGTTTTTTCATCAGAAAGAAATGCATTAAATTCATTCATATAATATGTACGTTCCATTATAACAGTTGCCCCACCCTTATCAGCCTGCTTAATAATAATCTCATCATTGTTTTTCATAGAAATCAATGCTTTATATTCATTATATGTCAAGTTATATTTCCTTTCATTCCTGTAAGTGCACATCGCCCTTAATTCCACTTCCACTATATTCATGAAAGCTATTAATACTGGTGATAATTGTGGAACAAATGTACTTAATTTTTTATAACAGTTTTTATTATTGTTAGAATTAGGAAACAAAAGCTTTAACATTAGACTTCTAACGAATAGTTTCAAATCTACTAACATATTAACCAAGTTGTCCGTATTAAATGGAATAAACTTTAGTCCATTGTTCAGCAAATTATAATAATCATCAGGAAAATTTATCCTTGTTAAATTCACAGTACCTTTAACAAAAATAGAACTTATAGCAGTCATCTTCGCGGTGTTTTGTTCATCTTTCTCGGGCTGTCGTTCTTCCTCTTGCGTTGTTCTTTGCATTGGACTTCTTTCTGCCCTTCCTTTGTGTAATGGAATTTTCTCCGGACAGCTCAAACGGAATGGTAAAAAAGACGAAATATCCGTTTGTTTCTTCTTGTGTACTTCCTGTTGTTGAAATATCGTACTTGTGGAGTTTCTCGCTATCGGATCTTTACCAGATACCGCCATTGCTGTTTCCCTGTTCAAGTCTGCATGACGTTGAGGCGTCGATTGCACGTCTTGTTGTAGTTCTTTCTGTTGATTGGTCAGTTGTTCATCAGATGTAGAGGGAGTTTCAAATGTGTCCAATCTATCCAGCAATTGAGTTTTTTTCATGCTGTTGCCTTCCGATTCACGAAGTGAATTACTGTATGTAAAGAAAAAATGTGGCCATTTTTATAATCATCAATGTCCCGTAGTAATTTACGCTTTTTTTGTGCCTCAAGTTTGTTATCAAGCAAGCGTATTTTTTCCAGTAATATTTGATAATTATCATTCTCAATGTCCCCCTTTAAGATTTCTAAGATTTTTGTTTCAATTACTATTATTTCATCCAGTAGTGAGAGTTCAACACTCTCAAAAAATTCATTCATTAAGCGCATGTAGTTAGCTTAATTCTAAATTTAATTGTTGCCATTTGTTAGTAAATCCTCATATTGATGCCATAGGACGGCATTTTAAGCACCCGGAGACCCCGAGGTGCTATGCCCAGTTCTAGATACGCCGTGAAGCTGAATTTCTGCCATTGTAATTGTTTATATGTAGTTACCTTCTTCTCAAAAGCATTTAGCAGCTTATGCAGTTCATTTAATTCATTTTCAGAAGTCAAATTAATAGATTTTACCGGTTGCTTTTGAAGCTGTAGCAATGGATTATTTGATTTAGTCAATAGCCGCTTAATGGTAGATGCCATTTCGTTTCAGTAGATGTTCACTTTTTGAATTACCACCAAGTAGCGAGGTTAAGCAATTCAGTATAAATAATGTAGCACAAACAAAGCTGGTATAATCACCTCCAACTGCAATGAAGTATTCTTCTCACAGAACAGTAGTAGAAGTCAGAGTTCAGAGCTTTGCACAACCATAAGACACAAATATCACAAGAACGCCAACTTTAATACATGAAGCTTTCGGGTGTTCTACCCTTCATCAGCATATACACAAATACTTTAACAACATTTATATAGAGGTCTAGTTAATGTCACATGTTTATACCAGCCACTAAAAACACATATAGAACTTCCATATTATTATTCTATTTAAAATATATTAAACGTTATATTCTACATTAAAAACGTATCAAAATCCATATAGACCCTGAAACTAATATAAAAAATATAATATATACAAAAATCATAAATTATCATACTGTCGTTTCACTAACACAGGTTTTATGCTAATGGCATTATTAAGGCCAGGGAATACATCAGCTTGCAGTCTTATAATTGAAACTAATGCCCTATATAGACACATTAAAGAAAAAACAACACATAAATTTAAGTTTAGATGTATTGATATAGTAGATTTGGGTCTAAGGGGTGGTGACATTAATAATGCTTTGGAAATCAGGGAATTACATTGGATAATAAGACTGCAAGCTGATGTATTCAATATATCATCTCATAACCCATCCCAACTGAAGGGCTGTAATTATAATTTCTTCTTCAGCTTTCAACCCTTCAAAAAGCTCTTGCTAGAAAATTTCATCTATATCCTAGATCCAGTCTCCTTTTTCTTCTTGTCAAACAATTCTCTCCTCTTCAAACCTGTGTTAGTGAAACGACAGTATGATAATTTATGATTTTTGTATATATTATATTTTTTATATTAGTTTCAGGGTCTATATGGATTTTGATACGTTTTAATATAATATATACAAAAATCATAAATTATCATAAATTATCATACTGTCGTTTCACTAACACAGGTTTTATGCTAATGGCATTATTAAGGCCAGGGAATACATCAGCTTGCAGTCTTATAATTGAAACTAATGCCCTATATAGACACATTAAAGAAAAAACAACACATAAATTTAAGTTTAGATGTACTGATATAGTAGATTTGGGTCTAATATCCTAGATCCAGTCTCCTTTTTCTTCTTGTCAAACAATTCTCTCCTCTTCAATAACTGTAAACATCTCTACACAGTCAGCTGCATGCACCTCGAGTGTTGTGGTGAGTAGGGGAAGTTCCCCAGTGCCTTGGATAAATTGCTTCTGGTCAGCATAAATACCACACTGGATCTTCTCTGAAAAGAGGCTGCTGGCCTGATGGGACAAACCTAGTTAAAGCATAAAGAACCACAGGACTGAGAGTAGACTTGAGTATATAACAACTAAAATAACTCCACAACCCAAGACAGACTGTAATGACAATGCACAGGAAACTAGTCACTTGTAGCAAAACCAAGAAAAGTTTATTGCAATGTACATAGATATTGAGCACTTTTATCCTGAACTGGGACTTCATCAGAACGTAATGACCTTCTTTAATTAACATTTATATATAAAAACAGATCATGTGACAACTCATAAATCACCATTGGACATTTAAATTTCTAACCTAAAGGACAAAATCTTATACTGCAGTTGCTGTACAATAAAATAAGTGCCTAACATATTTAAAATGTGCATTAATAGCACAATTGCATGCATGCATACAAAATGCTAAAACCTATAACAATTTCAAATAACAGAATATGCACAATAGAGTGACCTTACAGCTCAGCTGCTTTCATCTTAAGCACTCAGTTTAATGACATGTCATTCAAACCTGGGGGTTCGTTAGTTGCCAATCTCAGCCGGCATATCAGTTCACGATATTCTAATCACTGTTCTCATGCCCTTCCATGCATATTTATTTCAACTTGTTCCATTATAAAAACATTAATTCTGATTACTGGAGCAAGTACATTTATGCTTGTGAAGAGTATTATTAATATCACACGCCCTAATATCATAATAGTGGTCATACATACTTTTTTTTTAATTTACTTTCTGTTTTCTCCCCATAGAAGTAATGACAAAAGTCACAGAAAGCTAAGTAAACTAATTTAGCTGAGTCGCAGTCACAAGTTTGGTGTAGTTTCAGCTCACAAGACAAGCTTTTCAATTTTAAGCAATCTGCTGCATATATATATATATATATATATATATATATATATATATATATATATACATACATACACACACACACACACACACACACACACACACACATATATATATGTATAATATTTACAAAAGTAACAAGAACCACATTTTAACATACCTTTACGTGGTTTGTTGGAGGACACAACATCATTTAAAGCTGCAGAAGATTCTAAATGCGCTTTCAAACTGAAATGTCTCACACAATTAGGACCATCTCCCAATAACTGTTTTATAGACTAGTACTCTATCACTTTCCAGTTATCAAAACATTTTTCATATTATTACAGATGGGATTGTATTTAATTAACATAGTCTGTTCAAAATTCATGGATACAATTTCCCCACTTAATGTATTTTGAAAGCCTCTCCCTAACAAGGGATAGCACTGTTTGCTGCGTTTATGACATACTTCATCTTTTACATGACTCAGCATTGTACGAGGGTAGCCTTGCTCAACAAAAATGTCAGTTAAACAGTCCAAGTCTAACAAAAACTGACCATCATCTGAGGTTATCCGGGAGTTCCTAACCATTTGACTTTTTACTAATCTTTTTTTTGGATATAAGGATGGCTGCTAGTAAAATCAAAAAATGCATTTGAATGTAGGTTTTATGTATAATAACAAACTATACTTGTGCTTATGAAAATCATTCACCAGAGTGATATCTGCATAGTTATTATTATCCAATGAATAATAAAATGTAAATTTTAAAAATTCAGTGGAAGAATTCTTATATCCAACAACATTTTACAGTTCAGCCACTCTGCCTTTCCAAACTAGGAAAATATCCTCCAAAATGCAGATACGTTTTATTTTATTTATTTATTTATTTTATTTTATTTATTTTACATTTGTTGACCGGTATAGTCCGACTGGATGCATGTCCATTTTCAGCGGAGGCCTGGGAAGAAAAGCTCCAAGGTAAAGAGAAACATTAAAACATGTTACAGATATAATTTTGACAAAGAGTACATAAGCAAACAACAAAAAACAACGAAGAAACAGTTCCACCAAAGGATTTATTGCACACTGAAATATAATCTCTGACGTCTCGGCCAAAGCCTTCAAGGAGAATAAAATACTCACATAGCAAAACACTATATATACACCCATTCAATAAAATAATTAAACAATTAATCAATTAAACAACATTCTAATAAGATAAAGTTTTCCAATTGAGCTCTTCATTTAGCCCAAAGGGAAACATAGTCTTAAATTTTAAAATATACACAGTTTCTTTCTTCAGTAAAACAGTTTTGATACTCATATTATTAAACATAGATGCACAAATTTGTTCTAATACTGTCCCCTTCAAGCCATCACAACTATTATGAAATTCTAAAAAATGCATGGCCACAGGACTATCCTTCTTACAATTATTGATATCTCTAACATGTTCTAGAAATCTAGTTTTAAATGCCCTTTTTGTTTAATTATTTTATTGAATGGGTGTATATATAGTGTTTTGCTATGTGAGTATTTTATTCTCCTTGAAGGCTTTGGCCGAGACGTCAGAGATTATATTTCAGTGTGCAATTAATCCTTTGGTGGAACTGTTTCTTCGTTGTTTTTTGCTGTTTGCTGTTTGGTTCCTGTTGTTCCAGTACATAAGCAAACAAGACTAAATATGTTCCACAGGATATAGTAAATCCCTTGTGATAGTCAGGAGTAAATTAAACAGTAGCTGATTAATAGATTTTACACATTCTAGAAGAGAGTTAGCCAGGCTTGATACGACATTGCCAGTTTAGTGTCAGATGTTGTTTAAGTCTAGTTTTAAAATGGCCTAGGGAGGAGAGTAAAGTAATGTCAGCTAGAAGTTAGTTAGAGAGTCACCAGCTGCATTGTTAATTTTGCTTGTTTGAATTAGTAATCTGTTAGAGGATGTAAGCAGTCACGGATTGTAATAGAGGGTGATAAGATTTTTAAGTACAGGAGTATTATCCGGATTATAAAGGATTTTATAAGCCATGGTCAGTTGGTTATACTGAATTAGACTGGGTAGTTCCAGCCACCCAAGCTGGTTAAGACTGATGCAATGATGTGTCCTAAAAGGCAGCCCGGTGGCAAACCTGGATATGTGGTTATAGCAGGTTGAGAGTTTAAGTACAGCCTTGTTTAGATTAGAGAGTAGAGGGGATGCACACAGAAGTGTTGAAAGAAGGTGAGAGCGGGCTATGGCAATTTTGGCTGGAGGGGTTAGGAAGGCTTTTATTCTGTAAAGTGACCCTAGTTTTTTATTGATGGTTTTGTTCACTTGGATTACATGTAGCTCGAATTTTAGATTGTTATCTATAATGACACCTAATAGTTTAGTAAAGGGGTCAGGGGAGATTATTGTGCCATCATTTGCATTTATGGTAAAGGTAAAAGCAGGAGACCTTTGTGTTGGTGAGAATAACAGCATTTTGGGATTTAGTATCAAATGATGTTCAGAAAGCCAGTTTTCTACAGTGTTAAAGGTGGACTGGGTAACAGACCAAAGGTCTGTTGGAGATGTGGCGGAACAGATCAGGGTGGCATCATCAGCGTATTGGATACAGCTGACTTTTGGGTAGACAGTATACAGGTCACTAATGAAGATGGAAAACAGCAGGGGCCCTAGCACAGAGCCTTGTGGTACTCCAAGGGTGTTGGGTAGTAAGTTAGAGTTTGTTCTGCCAAAGAACAGCCTGCTGTCTTCCATTCAGGTAGGATTTAAACCACTGAAGGGCCTTAGTGTCTAGACAGAATATTTGCAAGATGTGTATTAGAAGTTGATGGTCAACCATATCGAATACCTTGGAAAGATCCAAGAAGAGGGTGGAGGATATGTGACTGTTGTTGCGATTATGGTTTATGGTGTTAGTAAAAGCTAGTAATGCTGAAGTAGTGCTGTGGTGTGGACGGAAGCCGTGTTAGGTATCTGCCATGAGGTGATTCTGGATTAGGTGGTGCATGAGTTGTCTATGAATACATTTTTCCATAATCTTTGCAAGTGGAGAGAGTATGGCTATTGGTCTATAACTGGAGAATTCAGTAGAGCTGCCTCCTTTATGAAGTGGGATTACATACGATATTTTCCAGATAGTGGGAATTCTAGCTTCTGCTATGGTTCGATTAATTAGTATTGATACTGGGTAGGCAATAGCATCAGCTGATTTTTGAAGGTACTCGGTGGGGAGTTGATCAGCAGAGTGTGTGGTGGATTTAATTTTTTGATCAAGGTCCGGATAACTGACGTGGCCACTGGTTGGAAGCTGAACGAGTGTAGACTTCTAGGGGTGGTACTTTCAGGACCAGGACAGCTAGGAGGTAATTGGCTTGCTAGGGCTTGAATTGTCTCAGTGAAGAATCAGTTAAAACTATCTGAAACATCCTTGGGGGGGGGGGTTATGAATAGTAGCAGCGGGGATGGGGGTAGATGTTTGCCTAGGATGAAGTAGAACATTCAAAACTGCCCAAAACTTCTGAGGGTTGTTTTGATTTACTGTCTGCAAGTTGCAGTAGTATTGTTTTTTTGTCTAGTAAAATGGATTTTTTGGTTTCGTTCCTAGATTGCCTGTATTTAATTTGATCTTGGGGGTCTTTAGTAGAATGCCATAATGCCCATAATTTGTTTCTACAGGCAATTTTGAGTCTAGACTCTTTAGAAAGCCATGGTGCAGTTTTTTCTTTTCTTCTCTTTAGATGAGCAGGTAAATACAGATCTGGGATCTCAAGAAATTTGTTATTAAAGTATGCAACTGCCTGCTCTAAGGGGAGGCGTTTTAGACTAGACCAGTTACATGTGTTAAGTTCTTGCTGGAATTTGGCAGGGTCACAGTCTTTTTTGTTTCTAACTTTTCTGAGTAAGGGTTGTTGGGGATTAATGGCTTTGTGCTTAACTATATAAGTGAGAAGTTGATCACCTAGGTCGTCGGGAAGGGTTCCAGCAGTGTACAGTTGGGGGTGACTATTTATGAGTACCCAACTGAGTATGCTTTTTTTTCTGGTTGGGTTTACCTAACCTGGTAGGGGTGGATATGATTTGAGTAAAAGCATGCAGGTTAATATGGGCTGATAGGGTTTCTTGGAGGTGATGACATGATAGCCAGTGCAGGGAGTCTTCAAGTGTAGTTATATTGTTACCTGGGGGAATATACATGCAGATGATATTAATGCATTTACTTTTGTTTAGTTCCAATCTAGTTGCAAGAATTTTGGGGTTATTAATCTGAGGTGGTTGGGTTACATCTACGGTCACATTTAACTCAGATTTGTAGAGTATAGCTACCCCATACCCCTTCCTGGAAGCACAATCCAGCCAGCCTGTATATGCTATAACCAGGTGGTAACACTTCATTATCTGTAGTGTTAGGTTTTAACCCGGTTTCAGACAAAGAATCTCAGGGGAATGGACAGCTAGGAGTGCATGCAGTTCATGTACCTTGTTATTAATGCTTCTGATATTGAGATGACAGACTATGAGAGAGTTAGTTGGTCTACTGATTGCAGGTTTGTAGCTTAGGTTACAAGTAGAGGGGGGGGTGTATATATCAGAAGTGGATGGGCCAGGGTTATTGCAGTTAACAAGGTTTCCTAGGCCTTCCTAGAGCAATAAGGTAAGTATTTTAGCTCTTAAATTACACCAGCTTTTAGCACTTTATTTTTCTAGCTATAGATTTGCTATTTTTTAATACAAATTTTAATACAATGTTTAGTAAGAGTCATATGTATTTCTAGGGTTATTTTAAGGTTAGGAATACAATAGCTGGATGAGGCAGGGGTAAACTATATTTTAGCTAGTGTTGGGAGTTAGCCAACTTGTAATGGGGACAAACTTGTAGGTGCTTTAGACTCCAGTCAGCAGCTTACAGTTTATAATGGTGAACAGTAAAAAATCTCCACCTTTTCACTTTGTAGTGGGCTGACTTCAGAATACTGTATTCAGCAGGGTAGTTTCCTTCTTGGGCAAAGAGCACTGTTTTGGGAGTTTATCTCAGGGGAGCTACATGGAAATTAGAGTAGAGCAGGTTGTGTAAATGTGTAGGTTAGAAGCAACACAGCTTAATAATTACAGACCAAGAAGTATATAATCAAGTTGAGCTGATCTCAGGGATAGAGGACTGCAAGTGAGACATAGGCATGGAGAAATGGCTATTGCTCTTCTTTCTACAACCCAGATCACATCAGTGTAAGCTATTCCTCCTATACATCACAGCCGATCAAAAACGGCTTTTAAGAAGCACAGAGCAGTAGCTATGCATCTCAATTATGGCATTTACGGTAGCTAATAAGTTCCGTGAAGCTGCGAGCACCGAGAGCAGTTAATTTTCAACAAAAAGCCAGAAACATGGTTCTTTTCAGAAATTAGGCATAACTTTAAGGACCCCATACTGTGTACTCTGCATTTAATGTATTAGAGCACAAACAAGGACCCCCTACTGTGTACTCTGCATTTAATGTATTAGAGCACAAACAACATGAGACACAGGCTTACAGCATCACATCTACTATTAAAAGCACAGGGCAACATTTGCAATACAGATATTCTAGCTGCCATTTCTGCTTCAGACATAACAACCAAGTACATTAATTTCTGCTATGTTAACAGTGCAACAGTTACAACTCAGAAAGTCAGCAGGATTAGTAATTACTTTTGTGTCTGCTTTAACTACACTAAACAGGGCTAGCATACAACTGTATATGCAACAAGGCTAGCAAAATGCTGGTGTTTTTACTGTAAATGAACAGGGCAGTCAAATATGTTTAAGGAGACATCAGACCAAGTAAAAAACTATTTGCACTGAAATTAAAGCAGGGCAAACATTTACAACTAAATACAACATACCACGAGGATGTAGACGCTGCTGACAGGGTTTGGAAGCACCAGGGGTTTGAAAATGGCAGGTTTCAGTAGGTAGATATGAAACCTTGCTTACGTAGCTGTTCAGGGGAGGAGTTAGGCTATTGCAGTTAACAAGGTTTCCTAGGGCTTCCTAGAGCTACAAGGTAAGTAAAGTATAAGTGGCCACAATTTATATATATTCAGACTTGAAAATTAAATGATTTTACCAAAAGCAAAATATAATGTTAGCATATGGGGAGGGGGGCAATCCATGCCCACTGCTACCCTTGACTTTTGTTTAAAATATTTACCTTTGTAGTACAAAAAGTTATTAAACAGTAGTAGTTCCATGAATTCAGCTAAGATATTCACAGTTTTAGTGTGCAAAATCTCATAGCTTGCAATAATTTCATTAAACCATTCAAATCCAATTAAATGGGGTAAGCAACAAGTCAACCATATCAATAGTTACAATTAATCCTTGTTAAACACTTCTTGCAAAAAAATAATCCCAGGAGTTACGCAGAATATATGGGAATGTAATAAAAATGCTTTTCAAATTCCCATCAATATAAAAGGCCAAGAGGTGTGTTTTAGACTCGACTACTGACACAATGGGATGCAAATGTGGACTTCCTTACATTTTTATGAACTTCAGGTATGCCAAATATAGCTGGAATAACTAGATAATCAACCATTAAAACTTACACAAAGTATCATTAATGGCACCCTGGTTGAAAAGGTCCTTTAAATGTAAAAAAAAAAAAAAAAAAAAATTGAGGTAAGAAATATTTATTTCCTTTTTATTCATTCTAATATATTGGGATTTGTTCTCTAATATCTTGTACAGTCTGGTCATATAATCTATAGAATCCATAAAAACTATTCCCCCACCTTTATCAAGCTTCATAATTCTGATTTTTTTTGGTTGTTGGTTAACTCATGCAAAAGAAGCTTTTCATCTGCATTAAGACCGCTAACATATCTGTACCATGACTACTGAAATAATCTTCTTAAATCCTTCTCACAGTGCCTTTCATACAATGCCAAAGTATTGTGTAACGGGATTAGAATGTACTGGTTCTAGCAAATCTATTAGTTTGGGTATGAACACAAGACTGCCATTGGAACAATACATGCAGATTTAGCTTTCTTATTAATAACTTTAAATCAATCAATATATCTGCAATATCATATCCAAATGTAGGAACAAAAGTAAAACCTTTTGTAAACAAGTGGAAATTACCATTTTATATAGTAATGCAACTGTAATTAAAAATATTAAAACCACTGTGTAGGCACAGTACTGAACTTTGAGGGGGAGACACACTGAGTGTAGATATATCCACAGGTGATGCTTGAGATAACTCAGTTCCTGTGATTCCTGAGATGGGGCTGGTTGGCTTGGGGGTTGCTATGAAATTGTGCATAACCCCATTCACACTGTTGTTGTAGGTGACGTTTTGGTGAAGCTTTCTCCTGGCTTTCCTTTCAGAATGCCAGAGTGGAGGAACTTCCCATGAATCTGAAAAATGTATTTGTTCTGTAAGGATGGCTCTATCCCCATCCAGACGTCTATGGGTATCAGTTTGCGAAACCTCACTAACGTTATCTGCAACTGAATCTCTTGCATTGACCATAAACCGTGCTCTATTATTCTCTAAGGATATGAGATGGGATTTATCCTCCATGCAAGTCATTTCATCCCTAGCCAACTTGTTATTTTTTACTCTTTTTTTCCCAAGTAATTTATTAATGTGGTCAAAAACATTTCTATAATCATGTTGATGAAACTCAGATTAAACCTTGCTTAAGTGATGCATCACTAACATTGATCTCATTTAAAAGTTTAAATATAATGAAACGGAAATGCTTAATCAAAACATTCATAACATCATATCCACACTGGTCAAATGTTGCTAAAAGCTCTCCCAATAATTCTTTGTCCCCCACCATTATGGAATTTCCATAATCTCAGTCCCATGGGAATGTGCTTTCTCTTTAAGCATTTACATAAATCAGAATTACCTAGCTGTAAATACTTGTACTTAGAAAGTTTCCATTCAAACTGGATTAACTGATGCTGAAAGCTCCTACTTACTAGTACTGTTTTGACTGTCCTGTGGTGACAGTAGGAACATTATTAAGCCAAGTATTAAAATCAGAATTGTTGTAATTATTAAAAGTCATAGAAACTGCCTGACTTGCACTGCTTGCTAAACAACCGTGGTTCTCCATGCTCACAGAAGTTACCAGATGCATTTCCATCCAGATCCAACTGGTCTTTAATGCAGGGAGGACACGTTAAACTCAAAGATGTCCACGGCACCTTTAGCGCACAGGATGGTTGCAGACTTGAATGGTGGACAGTAAGTGTTGCAAATTCATTGCCACTGGTGTTAGTAAGGCAGTTAAAGCATTTAATTGCTGATTAATACGCTAACATTGTCCTTTGCTACTCGGAAAAGTATTTTATTTTCACATCTGAATAGATGCAATTTCTGGCCACTTATCTGCATTTTTTTGGATTATATCTTCCTAGTTTGGAGAGGCAGTGTGGCTGAATTGGAAATTTTTGTTTGATATATGAATTCTTCCACTGAATTTTTAAAATGTGCATTTTCTTATTCATTGGATATTAACTGCTTAGATATCACCATGGTGAAGGATTTTGATAAGCACGATTATACTTTGTTATTATACAGAAAACCTACATATTGAAATGCATTTTTGCATTTTACTAGCAACCATCCTTGTATCCAGAAGAAAAGACTAGTAAAGGGTCAGATGGTTAGGATCTCCTGGATAGTGCCAGATGATGGTCAGTTTTTGTTAGAACTGGACCTTTTAACAGGTTTCTTGAGTGAGGCTACCCTCGTGTGATGCTGAATCATATAAAAGATGAAGTATGTCAAATGCAACAAACAGTACTATTCCTTGTTAGGGAGAGGCTTTGAAAATACATTAAGTAGAAAAACTGTATCCAGGAATTTTGAACAGACTGCTAATTAAACATAATCCCATCTGAAATGATATCAACAAAGTTTTTGATTAATAACTGGAGAGTTATACAGTATGACAAGTCTATAAAACAGTTACTGGGAGATGGTCTTAATTTTGTGTACAAGATCTGGTGAAGCTTTAACAAACCACATAAAGGTATGTTAAAATGTGGTTCTTGTTCATTTAACAAAAAAAAAAAAAAATATATATATATATATATATATATATATATATACACACACACACACACACACAAACACACACGCAGCAGAAAGCTTAAAATTGAAACGCTTGTCTTTTGAGCTGAAACTACACCAAATTTGTGATTGCAACTCAGTTGATTTTTGTTACTGTTTCTATGTGGGAAAAACAATTATATTAAAAAACATATGTACAAGCACTATTATGATAGTGGGCCATGCGATACTAATAATGCCCTTTATAAGCACAAACGCACTTGTCCCAATAATCAGAATTATTTATATTTGTATTGGAACGAGCGGGAATGAATATGCATGGGGGGGCATGGGAACAATGATTAGGACATTATGAACCGATATGGCAGCTGAGATTGGCAGCTAACGAACCCCCCCCCAGGTTTGAATGACATGTTGCCATTAAACAGCATGCTCAAGGTGAAAGCAGCTAAGCTGTAAAGTCACTATACTGTGTATATTCTGTTATTTTGTTTTTAAACTTTGTTACAGGTTTTAGTATTTTGTTTGTATATATGCAGTTGTGATATTGGTGCACATTTTTAAGGAATTAGGCATTTATAGGATATTTTATTGTACAATTACAGTATAATGTTTGATGTCCTTTAGGTTAGAAATGTAAATGTCCAATGGTGATTTGTTAAGCACCATCACATGATCTGGGTTTTTTGATATATAAATGTAAATTAAACAAGGTCATTATGTTCTTATGAAGTCACGGTTCTCAAATGAAAATGTTCAGTATCTATGTATATTACAATAAAGTTTTCCTGGTTTTGCTACAAGTGACTTGTTTCCTGTATTGCAGTCTGCCTTGGGTTGCAAAGCATAAAATAAAATAACACCTCCTTTAAGAACTGCTTAATTGGTGAATGTGAGGTGGGTCCACTATGGTGAAAAAGTACAGTTGTGTACCTACCATAAATGTAGATGTTCGAGTGTATTCACTGCTGCAGTCATTACACTTGGGTTATCCTGCTGGCAGGCTACCCGCACTTGGCCTGAATTCCAAAGTCCTGGTCGGGCGTCGGTTGCTGTCGCCTCTTCCCTGACGTCAGAGCGCCAGAAGTATATAAGATGCAGCCGACACCATTTTCTTCAGTTTTTCTTGCCCCAGATGTCAGGTGCCCCCAAAAGGGTAGGCTAAAAACATTGCTTATAAAAAGCATGCACTAAAATAAACAATACCTTCATCTACAAGCAAATACACCACATAGGTTGTATAGAATAGAGAACTACAGATAAGTCCCAACAAAGAAAGGGGGATGGTGGGTGGGTAACCTGGACTGCAACAGTGAATACACTCGAACATCTACATTTATGGTAGGTACACAACTGTACTATGTTCATCGTGTTTCACTGTTGCAGTCATTACACTTGGGTTGAATCCCAAAGCTGAGGTTGGGCGGCTGGGTCTATATAGAATTAGGAGTGGCTATGAGGCCCTGCAGAACTGCAGTGGCAAAGCCTGCTCTGGATTTAGAGTAAAGAGGTAAGTGGTAGTGCTTGGTAAAAGTGTGCACCGAAGTCCAAATTGCAGCCTCCAAAACATCCTTGGTTGGTACTCCTCTGAGGAAGGCTGCTGAGGTGGCTGCTGCCCTCGTCGAATGTGGCCTAATGCCCTTAGGCACTGATTTACCATCTTGTGCATAGCAGAAATGAATGCAGTGTCCTATCCATTTTGAAATAGTCTGCTTTGAGATAGCCTTTCCTTGTGATCCTGCAGTATATGCCACTAAAATTTACTCAGTCTTTCTGAAAGCTTTAGTTTTGTCTAAGTAGAAGCGTAGCTGTCTGTGTATGTCCAAAGAATGCAGAAGTCTCTCCCCTTTATTCTGGAGATTTGAATAAAAAGTAGGCAAATGAATGGTTTGATTAAGAGCCACGCTGGATACTACCCCTTTGGCATAAATGTTGGGTTTGTCCTTAGAGAAACCCTGTCCGGATGGAAAATGATAAAAAGGTTCCACAGACATCAATGCCTGTAACTCTGAGACTCTTCTAGCTGAAGTTACTGCTAGCAGAGCTGTTTTCCATGATAAGAATTTTATCTCGGCTGTATTGGCTGGCTCAAAAGGAGGCAGTGTGAGCTTTTCCAAGACAAAATTGAAGTCCCATGTAGGTATCAGTGCTCTCCTTGGGGGGGTCTTATGTTTTTGGCCCCTCTGAGGTACTGCCTTAGCAGTGGATGTGAACAAATAGGTGGTTCCATATAGTAATGAGCTAAAATGGCAGAGGCATGGATCTTAATTGATGAGAAGTATAGGCCTTTGTCCAGCATCTCAGTTAGGTATTGTAAAATCTGAGGAATATTTGGAACAAGCGGGTCAATTCCTTGTGCCTAGTTCCAAGCACAGAATCTCTTCCATTTTTCTGCATAATGTTTTCTGGTGCTGGGTCTCCTGGCTTCCAAAATAACATCCATAACTGCTTTTGAGAGAGGTGTGTTCTGAGCAGTTATATTATTCGCCATGCAGCCAGATTTAAGGTTCTGAGTTGGCTGTGTAGGATCTGATTGTTTTGTTGGGTCAGAAGATGAGGAATTTGAGGTAAAGTCCAGGCTGGGCCTTGAGACAAGCTCTTTAGGATTGGGTACCAGTGCTGGCGTGGCCAGTCCGGGGCAATCAGTATCACTTTTGGCTTCTCTTGTCTGACCTTTAGGAGTACCTTGGGGAGGACAGACAGTGGAGGAAAGGCATAAACTGTAAGGGTTTTCCAGCTGAATGACAGAGCATCCATCTTCCATGCTTGTTTGTGATAAGTCCTTGTGCAAAATCTATGTAGTTGGTAGTTGTGAGGGGAGGCAAATAGATCTATGTCTGGGCATCCCCATTTCCTTGTTAACATGGTGAAGACTTGTGGATCTAGTTTCCACTCGTGAGGGTCCATGAGGTTTCTGCTTAGTTCATCTGCCAGAGTATTTGTCTTTCCTGGCAGGAATTGTACTTGCAGATGTACTTGACAAGTCAATGCTGTGTTCCACAAAGTCATGGCTTGCCTGCAGAGGGGGTAGGAATGTGTGCCCCCTTGCTTGTTTATGTACCACATGACTGTAGTATTGTCCGTCTTTAGCAATAGTTGTCCTGGATGCAGAAGATCCTTGAAGGCTGTCAGGGCATTCTGTACAGCTAGCATCTCTTTTTGATTAATATGAAGATGCATTTGGCTTGCGGACCATGTGCCCTGAATACATTTTCCTACCATGCATTCCCCCAGGCGTAATCCGATGCATCTGTTGTTAGTGTCTGCCTGGCTGTGGGTAAAGTGAATGGCTGTCCCTTGTTGTGGTGACAGGCCAGTGCCCACCATCGAAACTCCTGTTGCAGGCAGGGAATGAGGGTAATTAATGTTTCCAGGCTGTGGCAATGTTGAGTCCAAACACTTTTTAGATACCACTGTAGCTTCCTCACAGGCAGTCTTGCATATGGAATTAGCAGAATGCAGGATGCCATGAAGCCCAAAGCCTGCAGAATTTTTCTTGCAGGTAACTGGGTTTTTGTTGCCATATTTTCGAAGTAATAAGTCAGTTGCCTTTGTTTGTCTGGTATGAGATAAGCCATCTGGGCAGTTGTATTTAAGCTTGCACCCAGGAATATTATCTCTTGAGAGGGAACTAGTTTTGATTTGTTTTCATTTACTGTGTACCCTAGGTAAATCAGTAATCTTTTTACAAACGCCAGATGCTTTAGTAGAATGTCCTTGCTCTCTGCTTGAGTAAGGCAGTCGTCCAAGTATGGATAAATTTGAATTCCTCTTTGTCTGAAAAATGCAATTACTGGTGCCAGGCATTTTATGAAGACCCTGGGCGCAGTGGATAAGCCAAAGGGCAGTGCAGAGAATTGGTAGTGCATTGAGCCAGCTATGCATCTGAGGTATCTTCTGCAAGATTGTCTGACTGGGACATGCAGGTATGCCTCTTTGAGGTCCAAAGTTACGAGCCAAGCGTTCTTGCCCAGCATGGGCAGAAGTTGCTGCAGTGTCAACATTTTGAATTTTGGAACACCCAGAAAAGTATTTAGAATAGACAGGTCTAGTATTGGTCTCCATGCTTTGTCCTTTCTGGGTACCAAGAAAAGCCTTGAGTAAAATCCTTGTCCCTGCTGTTACTGTGGTACTCGCTGAATAGCCCTCATGTCCAGGACAGATGAAATTTATTTTTGTGCCTCTGCTAATTGATTGTGTGGCAGGTCTGGCATACCTTTTGCCTTTGGAAGGGTGTGAAAATGTAGCCTGTAGCCCTGAGAAACAATTTTCAGTACCCATTTGTCCTGGGTGATCATGTGTCAATTGTGTGAAAAAAGTGTTAGCTTTCCCCCTAAGGGTTCTGTCAAAAGATAAGTGCTTGGCATTGGCAGTGGGAAGTCATTGGGACTGTTTCCTATGTGGTTGTGATTTGTCTTCTCCGCTTTTGGAGGTAGAAGCACCCCATTTTTTACGCCTGTATGAGCCTTAAGGCTGAGAACTGCCTCTAGGGCATTTGCATCTGCCTTTTTGTGGTCTGTCTGACACTGGAAAGGACCAATTCTTTGAAGGCCAGTTCCTGCTAAATCCTGGTGGCTGAACCTGTAAGAAATCCTTTACTGTCTGCATAGATTTAGCTTTATCCTCCATTTTCTTTAACACCTCTTCTGCCTTAACACCAAACAAAGTATCATGCTGTAATGGAGCATCCAATAATTTTGTTTTAACATGATCAGGCAGATTCTGTTCCTTTAACCAAGCATGCTTTCGAATGACAGACTGTAACAGCGGCCCTGCAAGAGGCCTCTAGCGAATCAAAACCACATTGCATAGTATGCTTTCCCACTTGCTCAGCTGCATGCAATAAAGCCTGCATTTCTTTGTTTTCAGGACATTCAGAGTTTGTCTGCATTTTCTGTTTTAGCAGAGACATTAGGTATTGCTGATATTTAAGCATATGAAACTGGCAATTTAAAGCCCTTACAGCCAAAGTAGCAGAGGTGTAAACATTCTTCCCCCATCTGTCCAGTGCTCTAGAATCCCTATAAGAGGGGACAGGGTTTTTTGCAGTGGAAGCCTTGACCCCTTTGGGACCCTGAGATATAGTTTCTGGGTCAGCAGCAGGGTTTAAATATAGAAATTTGTGTGAATATGGAAACCTGTAGTACCTATCTGGCTTAACTGGTGCAGGGGGTAAAGAGTCAGAAGACAAACTGGACTCTGAAAATACATCAACAACAATATCTAGTACAGGTGGAATAGCAAGAGGTCTGTGCTGAGGCGATACAAGGAAATCTCTGAGCCTTTTCTTAGATTCTGAATAATCTTGGCTCTCCCAGTGGAAATGCTCCCTCATGGTGTGCAGGGTTTCCCCAAAAGAATAGTCCTCAGGCTGAAGGGATAGATTCTTCAGCATCAGAGTCCTCAAAGGGAGGAAGAGAGAATTCCTGTTCTGAAGAGGAGTCAGAGGAAATGGAAACCTGATCAGAGGAATCATAATCAGTGTCTTGCCTAGGCCTTTTATCAGGAGGGGGATGGGAACCCCTGATCAAAGTAATTAGGTCTTCGGCTATTTTGAGCATCTGTTTCTTAGGCATGGAAGTCTGTCCAGGAGAATGCTGTACTTGTTTCTTTGTCTTTAAAGCTGTTTTAGTCTTTGTCTTGGATGCTGAGGTTGGCTGGATATCAAGCTGTGTAGGTCTGAAAACATCCTCAGAAGCCGATGCCTGCTCAGCGGCTCCGGACCCATCTGAGGGATTAATTTCCGAAGACCCAATACCATGAGTATCCAGAGGCCTGGTTGTCTCCACATGGGAGTTGGCGGCCTGTGGCTCTGAGATAGCGGGTGTCAGGGGCTGCAAAAGTGCCTCACTGAGAACCGGCGACTGGCCTAGAGGAGGCTTTGTCTTTGGTTTTGGACCTCGGATGCCTGTCCTTTTCTTTTTCCTTGCGCTTTTTATGAACTCTGGTTGTCAGCTGTTCCAACAGCATTATATAGTTAAACCTTCAGCCAAAGTAATGAAATGCAAAATCGTTCTGACGCTTAATAGTGCGTTGGTTAAATCTAGCACAAAAACGGCAACTAGCAATGTCGTGGTCAGGGCCTAGGCAAGGAATACAGTAAGAATGAAAATCCTTATGAGGTATTTGCTTTCCACAAGAAATACAATTGTTAACTTTTTCTGACATCGGACTGGAGCAAGAAAAAAGTTTCCCCAATGGGGTACTTAGCTTTATTGAAGACTTTGGATCTGAAATTCAAATTCAAAAATCTCAGGAGTCGGCTGACCGGCACTTGCGAACTGCTTTTGCTTTGGTCACTGTGTGGCAAAAAAGACTGAAGAAAATGGCGTTGGCTGCATCTTATATACCCCTGGCACTCTGACGTCAGGGAAGAGGAGACAGCAATCGACACCGGACCAGGACTTTGGAATTCAGGCCGACTGCGGGTAGCCTGCAGGCAGGATAACCCAAGTGTAATGACTGCAACAGTGAAACACGATGAACATCAACTGGAATGTGTACCTTTATAGAGACACTTCACAGGGCTATTTTACACAAGGTCTGACAGCAGCACTTGGGCAGAATTTGGGTCCTAGTGTCTTAAGGCACCACAATGAGAACCTTCCCTACTTAGCTAGTTATGATGTCCATGTCTTAAGTTTCCTGGCCTCCTTCAAGATACTGTTATGGTAAGGTCATTACAAAACTAGCCAGAGTGGTTGTCTAATGCTGATATAGTATCTGTCTCCTGAGCTTGTGTGCATCACTGAGAGCTTTTTTTTTCTTATGTCAGAAGCTGGATGAAAAAACTGTCTGTAAACTTGGTGGACTGGGACTAGATAAGCATCCTCTTCAGAAAAAGATACTTCTGGATAGATTTCTCCCTGTGCTTTATGGTCCTTTGATTAAAGGTAGCGTACTAAAAATAAGTAGGCTTGTAATGGTCCAAGCCCTAATAAAAAAGGTACAACCCATGGAAATACGTGTGGAATCTGCTTTCTGCACCCAACACATTTACTGACTGTCTTAGACATCTATCCAAAACAATCTGCCATAACAATTAGCTTATGATAATGCACAAATTTCTTCCCCAACAGGGCATTTGTCTGAAACATTAGAAGCAGTCTGACAAATCAACCTGTTGATAGGCTGTTCATCAAACTACAGCAAGAAAGAGCTGAAGATGGTGCTGGCTGATGTCCTTTTATATCACTGATGTCCCAATATTTGAGTGGAAAGGAATTCACTGTGGAGGTAGGCTGAAAGGCTGAAGAATTTCGTCCAACCTCAGTCTTCTGACGGAATACCCACAGTCAGTACTGTAACAAACAACATTAGAATGAAAATATGAAATGACTTGAAGCAGATAAGAGAAAAAAAAAACACTTCAGGGACAAACAGCAAGAAGAAGACAAAGTAAAGCTGCAGGAAAGGAAAAAAACCCATCAGAATGCATAGGCCATGGTGCAGTCGAGGCAGTTTCAGCATGAAAGAAAACCCATCAGAATGCATAGGCCATGGTACAGTCGAGGCAGTTTCAGCATCAAAGAAAATTACACTGTTCCAAGAACACCTGTGCAGCAGGGGTGAAAAATCCCAGCCCTGAATGCAAAGGTCAGTGTTAAACTATTTTTAGGTATAAAAGGGGGAGGGGTGACTCTAATTAACCTTTGCCATATTCAGACTGCTTGATTATGGTAAAGTAAACAACATTTTATTTGAAATGTTTTAAACTTACTACTAAAAGTTTAGAGGAAATGTTTATATTACACAGGAGGAACCAGAACACAATGATTCCACTGCAGGAATAAAAGAAGAACTTATTTTAATAGGCTAGTGAGTGGATTTCAAGGGTCTACTTTTGACATATTGGGCACAGCAAGCACACATTACATTTCCTGAAAACATGAAGCTGGTTAACATATCAGAAATGTAAAACTAATAAAAAACAGGACTATTTCCTGGCTAGTGGTGCACGACTGCAAAACAGGGGTTTACCCAACACCAGTAATGGGCAGGAAGAAGCCCACGGTGATCAGTCCAATTATTCACAATAGGTTGTTAAAAATGACAGCAAATTAGAAAGACAAACTATTCACAATAGGTTTCTCAGGCAAATGGAGAATCCATTACAGTATTCACTAAATCTTGGATTAAAATATTTCCAGTGAAATCAAGTGGCAAGCATATGTAAGTGTAAAATATTCAGAGTACCATGGTGGAGAACAAAAACTAATGACTGTGGTCTGCTAGTACATAAACCTTTCACACCAACAGTGGCCAGTAGGAAGATGACTTTCTTTGTACTTGTGTAATCTAAGCCAACGTGTAAGTTGTGTTTTTTAATTACTCATTGTTGAAAATATATAGAGATGTCTTGGATGGTCCCTCAAAATGTTATGCACTTTAAGTGTAATTCAAAACAAAAAAGAATTTTGTAATCAGTTGTGTACAGCTTTTCACATCTTGTTCAGTAAGACAATCTAATACGTCTCACCCATTTCAACAGTTACGGAAAATAAAGCTACGGCTCCACCAATAAGTGCTTCACCACTTGCTCACACACAATGCGATTTTATTGCAGCTAAACGAACATAAAACTCTTCGATTCACGAACAGTTTGCACCAAAATATGATAAGAAAGATGAGTTAAGCGCTTTCACCCAAAAATTTTGGCTTCATCAGAACAATTCATAGTAGATAGCTTAGTCCTTATATAAAAAATTTGGCGCCAAAATTTGTTTAAACCTTTAAACACTTTTAAAGCAACAGAGTCCATATACTGCAGTTCAAATCCGTAATACAAAGCCGTAATACAACGGCTAGATCTTATAAATGCTATAAATACTATAGTATATCATATAAGCTTAAAACAACTAATACAAAAATATATATCATGTATACAATTCAATACATAAAAATCAATTCATAAGATTTGAAAATATCTATAAACATATCTAACTATATCATGTCCACAAACTATAAAAAGTAAAATACATAAATATATAACATGTGATTCCTTTTAAAAAATGGGTTGCAAGTCTACTATCTAGTCAAGTGTACTATATATAACTAATTTATACTAAACAATATTGAATTAAAAAAATATCTAAATAAATGTATATCACTGTAAGTGGTATTCTAATAATGACAATATATATATAACTAACATTACTTATACATTTTGAATAATAATGAATAAATAAATAATGAATAAAGAATGAATAAATAAATAAGGAAAATAAAATGATGACCATGACCTGTTGTGTTTGAACTATTTATTGTAATATCTCCAATACGGGTTTAAGTGGGACATAATCACTTAATCCAGGTGGTGTGGTTGCATCTAAATATATTTGCCACCATACTTCCTTATAACTTAACAAGCTTTTGTTAACACCACCTCTAGGGTCCATTTTAATAATATCCAATATGGCAAATTTAAACTGATGCGTATTATCATTTTTCTCTATATGTCTATATAACGCATTGGTGTTGTCTTTTCTTCTAATACTATAAATGTGGTCATAAATTCTCTTTTTAAAACATCTTTCCGTCTTTCCCACATAATAGCTAGAGCATATGTTACACTTTGCCATATATATATAATCATTTTAGTGTTACAATTTCCTATTTTAAATCTTACTATTGTATTATGTCCATTCTTTAGTTTTATTTTATTATTTTCCAATATGTAACTACATTGGTTACAAGCTCCACATTTCTTACTGTGTGCTCTGTTACCTCTCAATGTTCTTAGCCTTTCCATGGTAGCATTCTATATATTGTCTTATATTTCATCCCATTTTAAAGATAAAATATGGTTTGGTACCCATAATTTCTATTAAGGTACTATCACCCATAATTAAATGCCAATATTTGTACATCAATTTTTTTATTTCGTTAGCAGCCAGATTATATTCTATAATACAGGATCTTTGGTAAGGGCCTATCATACTATTATTTTTATTATTAAGTTCTACTTTCTGTTTCGACATTGTCTCCACACCCGAACCTAATAATGGCTTATATTTTATATCCCATTCCTGAATAATGTATTGTGCTACATTGGTCATCATATCTAAAGGGTAACCTCTTTGTTGAAATAAGTTTGTTATAAATTTCAATTCTCCTATCATATTATCGTATTCAGAGGTCATCCCCTTTGAATACATTGTATTTAACTTTATCTGGGTGGCAACTACCATACTCCAGATAATTATTGGAGAAGGTACTTTTGCGATGTATTTTTGATTTTACTTTCCATACTTGTTGGTAGATGTAAGTATCTAGGTAGGCCACACCCTCATAACTATGAGCATAAGTGAATTTTAAATACTCACTGCTGCTATTAAGAAAAATGATGAAAGACTGGAGTGTATTCATATCATCTTCCCATAGTGTGTATATATATATATATATATATATATATATATATATATATATATATATATATATATATATATATATCGTCCAGAAATCTGGAATAATGTTTGATATACTTATAATATATACTAGGGAACAGTGTAGTGTTTTCCCAATCCAGCATAACTAGGTTTGCATATATTGGGGCACAAGCTGCTCCCCATAGCAACACCCCTAGTCTGCTTAAAGTACTCTCCTTCAAAGAATATATAATTATTGTCTAATACTATGGACATCATCTCCAAAATTCCACATATTTCATCCCATTTAAAATTACAGTATTTGATTATACTGTTGGTAAATGCCTCTAAGCCTTCTTCCTTAGGAATGCATGAAAAGAGATTGACGACATCAATAGTAACAAAAATGGTATCATCTTTCCAAGCATTGGTGGGATATTTACTTAAAAATTCCCACAAATCTTTAACCATATGGGGTATAATATTATAAATATATTTTAACCTTGTATCAATATATTTACCTAACAGAAATGTTTTAGATTTACTTATTCCTTAAATGTACATTTATTTAGATATTTTTTAATTCAATATTGTTTAGTATAGAGCAGTTATATATAGTACACTCGACTAGATAGTAGACTTGCAACCCATTTTAAAAGGAATCACATGTTATATATTTATGTATTTTACTTTTTATAGTTAGTGGGCGTGATACAGTTAGATATGTTTATAGATATTTTCAAATCTTATGAATTGATTTTTATGTATTGAATTGTATGCATGATATATATTTTTGTATTAGTTGTTTTAAGCTTATATGATATACTATAGTATTTATAACATTTATAAGATGTAGCCGTTGTATTAAGGCTTTGTATTACGGATTTGAACTGCAGTATATGGACTCTGTCGCTTTAAAAGTGTTTAAAGGTTTAAACAAATTTTGGCACCAAACTTTGTATATAAGGACTAAGCTATCTACTATGAATTGTTCTGATGAAGCCCAAATTTTTGGGTGAAAGCGCTTAACTCATCTTTCTTATCATATTTTGATGCAAACTGTTCGTGAACTGAAGAGTTTCATGTTCGTTTAGCTGCAATAAAATCGCATTGTGTGTGAGCAAGTGGTGAAGCACTTATTGGTGGATCTGTAGCTTTATTTTCCATTTTGGTTTGTGATCGATTTGGAAGTATTCTGTTGTTGCCATTCCTGTATGGATTTCACCGGTGCAGTACCATCCAAGGAATTGGGAGCTGAGAAGGACGACCTTTCTTGTTTACTTGATGAGATTAAGCAGCTAAAGGGTGAACTGAATAAACTGGTTGATTTAGTCAATCATTTGTACAATAATGACCATGCTGGGAAATTAGCTTGTCCATCTAGTGATGCTGATAATGCTAAAATTTCTGGTACTCCAGATATTACCAACAAGAATACCAGTAATTGTGACATACGGCCATTGGGGGCCAACCTCATCACTAATGGTGCTAATTCCCATATCAGAGAGACCAATATTTTTATTGGGGAGAGAGAAGTCAACAATGATAGCTTTATCTTACTAAATGGACAAGGTTCTTGTCATAAAGGTAGTCCAAAGGGACATAACAATGTTTTGGACATTACAGATCCTTTGAGTAGCAGTAGGATCAATTTAACTGATTTTACTTTCGATTTCTCGATATATGACGTGGATGATGAAGCTAAAAGAACTGGCACCAAGCCAAAAAGAGCGTTACCACTTAAAACATATTCTTCCGTGACTGGTAACGGTGCGCAACAGAATAAAGGTACTGTTTACACTTATACTCATTCTGGCTCTCAGCCAGAAAGGGTAGGATTTACTAATAAAGATAATCACTTCAATCAATTTTTAATGGTCAATTGTAATTTGGATAATACAAAGTGTAATCAGAATATTAAGTCTCCCGAAAAAGACGATGTGGGGAGCTTAAAAACTATGATTTACTTATTGGGCAAAAAGTTAAAAAGTATTAATGGGTTAAAAGTTGACAATGCTTATTTGCTCAAATGTACTGAAATGAAGATAGTACCAATGGGTTTGAGATTTTTTAAACAACCCATGGGTTTGGATTTAACAGATAATGGGATTAATGAATTCAACACATTCTTTAATGAATGTGGATATAATTTTATGCGATTATTTATCAAATTTAATGATGAAAAATTATGTAAGCTAGTGCAGGAAACTGATAAATTAAATACCATGATTACTAATGACCTGTTTTCTGAATGGGAGAAATTGTACATCAAACAGTATCAGTTGGCTGATAGATGGATTAATAATATTCGGGACAGAAAGTTTAAAAAAATACAGAGGGTTGTAGATCAATATAAAAAAGATATGGCTTACATATTGCCTAAGGAAAGAGGAAAGTATAAATATAATAATATGAATAATAATAGGTCACAGAGAGAACGAAATAGTCAGGATAGACCATCCCATCATAAAGGAAAACATTTTCAGAAGGGCAACATAACACAGGGACAACCGTTCCAGAACAGAACGCATCAACAATATTGCCCTTTGAATATGAGGGACAATCAGAGATAATGGTGGAGAAACAGGTAGGAATTAATTTATTAGAAGTTGGTGGTGAGACAGATGATATAGTAATCAAGGGCAATATATAGACATATAACAATTTTAGTATTTACAATTATTCCAATACTAACATATGTCGCTCACATTTTGACTTTTTACTAAAGGTATGAGATACATACCTAGTCCAAAATTTAATCTTGTTGATTGTGTATGTGAGTTTAAAAAATATATAAGAAAGATCAATCTAGCTGTGCAATTTAATGACATAACTCAGACATACCACAACAATAATAAAAATTTTAGTGACAAGTTGAAAAAAGGAAGCACATATATTCCACCTAGTCATCCTATAGTGGATACCTATGATAAAGTTGTGACTACGGAAATATATCAAAGATATAATGAACTTAGACAATTTACAGATATTAGTAACCTAACTAAAGAGGAAGAGAACATTTTGAAATACTTACAAAGGGACAATAACATTAGGGTGATGAAGCCCGATAAAGGGGGAGGAGTTGTCCTTTATGATAACATCGAATATATAAAAAAGATGTATGACATTTTACATTATTCAGGAAATTATGAAACCAAATCATTAAATGAGATTAACATAGCCTACCAAAAAAATGACTCATATTTGGAGGAATATTTGATGGATGGAAGAATCACTAGTGATTTATATAATTATCTAAAAGTCAAACATCCTAAATTATCTACTTTGGTTGGCATACCCAAAGTACATAAGGACATCTCCAACCCACCTTTTCGACCCACAATATCAGGAAGTAAATTTTAAACATTTCCGTTAGGTAAATATATTTATACAAGGTTAAAATATATTTATAGTATTATACCCCATATGGTTAAAGATTTGTGGGAATTTTTAAGTAAATATCCCACCAATGCTTGGAAAGATGATACCATTTTTGTTACTATTGATGTTGTCGATCTCTTTTCATGCATTCCTAGGGAAGAAGGCTTAGAGACATTTACCAACAGTATAATCAAATACTCTAATTTTAAATGGGATGAAATATGTGCAATTTTGGAGATGATGTCTATAGTATTAGACAATAATTATATATTCTTTGAAGGAGAGTACTTTAAGCAGACTAGGGGTGTTGCTATGGGGAGCAGCTTGTGCCCCAATATATGAAAACCTAGTTATGCTGGATTGGGAAAACACTACACTGTTCCCTAGTATATATTATAAATATATCAAACATTATTCCAGATTTCTGGACAATATATATATAATATACTATGGGAAGGTGATATGAATACACTCCAGTCTTTCATCCTTTTTCGTAAAGCAGCGGTGAGTATTTAAAATTCACTTATGCTCATAGTTATGAGGGTGTGGCCTACCTAGATACTTACATCTACCAACAAGTATTTAAAGTATAATCAAAAATACATCGCAAAAGTACCTTCTCCAATAATTATCTGGAGTATGGTAGTTGCCACCCAGATAAAGTTAAATACAATGTATTCAAAGGGCAATGTATACGGGCTGCATGGATGACCTCTGAATACGATAATATGATAGGAGAATTGAAATTTATAACAAACTTATTTCAATAAAGAGGTTACCCTTTAGATATGATGACCAATGTAGCACAATACATTATTCAGGAATGGGATATAAAATATAAGCCATTATTAGGTTCGGGTGTGGAGACAATGTCGAAACAGAAAGTAGAACTTAATAATAAAAATAATAGTATGATAGGCCCTTACCAAAGATCCTGTATTATAGAATATAATCTGGCTGCTAACGAAATAAAAAAAATTGATGTACAAATATTGGCATTTAATTATGGGTGATAGTACCTTAATAGAAATTATGGGTACCAAACCATATTTTATCTTTAAAATGGGACAAAATATAAGACAATATATAGAATGCTACCATGGAGGGGCTAAGAACATTAAGAGAGGCAATAGTGCACAGTAAGAAATGTGGAGCTTGTAACCAATGTAGTTACATATTGGAAAAAAACAAAATAAAACTAGAGAATGGACATTATAAATACAATAGTAAGATTTAAAACGGGAAATTGTAACACTAAAATGATTATATATATGGCAAAGTGTAACATATGCTCTAGCTATTGTGGGAAAGACGGAAAGATGTTTTAAAAAGAGAATTTATGACCACATTTATAGTATTAGAACAAAAGACACCACCAATGCGTTATATAGACATATAGAGAAAAATGATAATACGCATCAGTTTAAATTTGCCATATTGGATATTATTAAAATGGACCCTAGAGGGGGTGACAACAAAAGTTATAAGGAAGTATGGTGGCAAATATATTTAGATGCAAACACACCACCTGGATTAAATGATTATGTCCCATTTAAACATATATTGGAGATATTACAATAAATAGTTCAAACACAACACAGCATGGTCATCATTTTATTTTCCTTATTTATTTATTCATTTTGTATTCATTATTTATTTATTCATTATTATTCAAAATGTATACATTTTATGTAATGTTAGTTATATATATTGTCATCATTAGAATACCATTTACAGTGATATACATTTATTTAGATATTTTTTAATTCAATATTTAGTATAGATTAGTTCTATATAGTACACTTGACTAGACTTGCAACCCATTTTTTAAAAGGAATCACGTTATATATTTATGTATTTTACTTTTTATAGTTAGTGGGCGTGATATAGTTAGATATGTTTATAGATATTTTCAAATCTTATGAACTGATTTTTATGTATCGAACAGTATGCATGATATATATTTTTGTATAAGTTGTTTTAAGCTTATATGATATACTATAGTATTTATAGCATTTATAAGATGTAGCCGTTGTGTTACGGCTTTGTATTACGGATTTGAACTGCAGTATATGGACTCTGTCGCTTTAAAAGTGTTTAAAGGTTTAAACAAATTCTGGCGCCAAACTTTGTATATAAGGACTAAGCTATCTACTATGAATTGTTCTGATGAAGCCCAAATTTTTGGTTGAAAGTGCTTAACTCATCTTTCTTAACATATTTTGGTGCAAACTGTTCGTGAACTGAAGAGTTTTATGTTTGTTTAGCTGCAATAAAATCGCATTGTGTGTGAGCAAATGGTGAAGCACTTATTGGTGGATCCGTAGCTTTATTTTCCGTTTTGGTTTGTGATCGATTTGGAAGTATTCTGTTGTTGCCATTTCAACAGTTAGTCATAAAATCATTGTTAAATAAAGTGCACACCACTGACAGGGAATGTTTACTGTTTTTTTTTTTTTTTATGCCCATTTTTGACTGCATAACTGTAATAAGTTTGGTGGATAGTGCATGAAAAACAAGTATGATGAACTAAGATTTTATCCCACTGAAAGGACATAGCAAACTTGTTGGTGATTTTTGCAGTGAAGTTACTTGACAGTGGATACTATTTTTGTTTCTTTTTTAATAACATCTTATTAGTTCTTTTCTCTTCCTCCTTTCCAGTCTCTTCCACTGTGCTTTTTCTTTAAGTACATACTGACACCTCTTTCATTGCTTCATCTCTCCCTTCAGATTCTGATGCCATTTTGCTATTCAGTTTTTTTTTTTTTTTTTTTTTTTTTTTAATAAAACTTTGGCTACTATGTAGAAACTATGTAGAACATAACTGTATGAAGTTGTGGGAAAGTACTTTTGTGTAAAATCTTACCATAACAGTATATGTCCTTGTCTTCACTGCTGCAGTATTCCTTACGTAAGGGTCTCCTGCCAAGGATAGCCCAACATCCGGCCAGCATACCAAAAGCCTCTAGTTCTTATAAACATTGTGCGGGTGCTCCCTGTAGAAGGCGTAGGGCATAAAGGTGATATACAGATGTGTGTACTCAGAACTGAAAAAGCCCTACATGGAAGAGAATGCCCGTAGGGACCAGCATAACATCTAGAAGAAGAAGAAGTGAAAAAAAGCCCCTTGGGCAGGATGCAAGAAAAATACAGGGTAAGAGATAGAACAGAAGGGATAGGAAGGAGGAAGCAAATACTACAACAGTGAAGAGATGGACATCTACTGTTATGGTAAGAGTTTACACAACTGGACTATGTCCTTCCATATCACTATTGCAGTATTCCTTACCTAAGGGAGTGTACAAGCACTCAAAAGGAAGCCTGGTAGGAGGAAGGCCCAGAAGAGCCCTCTGAGGCCAGCAGTGGCAAAGCCTGCAATGGCAATAACATCCAACTTGTAATGCTTGCTGAAGGTATGAATGGAGGAGTAGCAGCCTCAAGGATGGAACTGGTATCCATACCCTTGAAAAAATCACAGTAGAGTGTGCCATTACTGAAGAGAAAAGACATTTTCTATGAAAATGAAAAGAATAACAAAAATAAATGGCCTTACAAATCCAGGAGAAAATGGTTCACTTAGAAACAGTCAAACCAATGTCCTGGGATGAAAGGAAACAGAAAGCTGCTCAGATTGGCAACTAACTTTAGTTTTATCCAAAAAATATCTGAGCTATGCAAATAAAACGTGTGAATAACCTTCTCAGTTCCAGACTGCAGAAAAGCAGAAAAGCAAAAAAAAAAATGAAGGAAGATGAAAAGACTGATTAAAGGATAACTCACTGACCACCTTGGGCATAAAAGGATGAGTATGAAGAGCCACCCTGTCTCTGTGGAAAACTAAGAAAGGAGGAATTGCTATGACAGCTTTGGGCTGAAGTGAGAGCCAAAAGAAGAATGGTCTTCCAAGTATAATCTTGTAAGGAAACTGAAGAAGTAAGCTCAAAGGAAGCCTGAGTTAACTTTTCAAGTCACAGGAAGGTGGAATAGGTTTTCTGGGAAGTCTGATATGTAGGACACCTTTAAGAAATTGCTTGACCTCAAAACTAGGAAACCAGAGGAGTAGTCAAGGACAGACAAATAAAAATTGCTGACAGGTGACATGAAACTGAAGACTGCCAATCCAATATGGAGCAAATCACACAAAAAAGAGAGAACCAGAGGAACCTCCACAGACAAGGGATCCTGATGGCAAAAGAGGCATCAGACACAAAATCGCTTCCATTTATACATGTATAATTTCCTAGTAGTGGGTTTCCTAGCCTCCTGCAGAACCTGAACCACATCCTCAGAAAAAAGGTGCCCAAAAAGGATCAAAACCCTATCACCCACACAGCCAGTTAAAGACTGAACAAGTGAGGGTGAATAAGAAATCCTCTGTCTTGTATGAGGAGATCAACCTGGTGAGGTAACTTATGGTGATTATCCCTTGCCAAGTGAGAGAGAAGGTGAAACCAGTGCAGTCTAGACCAAAAATGGAGTCACTAGCAAAATTTTGGAAGAGTCCTGCCTGATCCTGTGCAAGACTCATAGTAACAGAGGGGAGGGAAGGCATACAAAAACACCCCCTTTAAAGGAAGAGTGGGCATCCACTTTCCAAGCCAGAGAATTTGGAACTCTGGAAAAGAAGAGAGGAAGTTGTCTGTTCAGAATGGAAGCAAGAAGATCTACCCGAGGAATACCCCACCAACGGACAAAGTCCAGGAACACATCTCTGTGAAGCCTCCATTCATGAGCTTGGGTGCTGGACCTGCTCAAGGGGACTGCCACTAGATTCTGCTCTGAAGGAAGGTGAACTGCCTGAAGAGTTACTAGATACTGGACAGCTAGATCCCAGACCTAAAGAGCTAGGCTGCAAAGAAGACAGGACCTTCTGCCTCCCTACCACATCACTGTGGTACTGTCTGTGAAAACTTTGTGGGTCCCAGGATGAAAGAGGAAATAAAAGGCCTGAAGTGCTGGAAGCAGAGCCCTCATCTCCTTTACACTGATGTGGTCTGACCTCTGATAAGGAGGCCGGAGACCCTAAACCTTGAGGGGAGGCCACAGGAGGCAGCCCACTCTCTTTCTGAGGAGTTTGTAAAGAGCTCTTGAGTTGGAACTGAAGCTTGAAAAGGAAGCTCCAGGTTGAGGGAAAGCTGATGAATCCACCACTGATGCTTCAGCTTGAGACAGGGAAGGGAAGGAAAAGTACCAGGAAGTCCAGGGGTGGCAATGTTGAAGCCACACTGACTTGAGGTACCAGCCCTGGATGAGGCATCAGCTGCATCATAACTACGTTAGACTGAGTCGTGGGCAACTTGAGAAATACAGCTCAACAGCAAGAAGCCTTCCCCTCAGTCGGTAAGATCAGAAACCATATTATAAACCTAAGAAAAGAGGGCCAAAACATGCCTGCTTATGAGTCTGGTAGTTGATGGTCCTAAAGGATATAGTGGTGCAAATGTAAAATGTTTGCCCAGTCTTTCCATAGCCCTGCTATCCATATCAGAAGGCAACGGCTTGGTAGAGGGCAATAATTTGGAGGGCTTATCAGGAGAGACTGACACTACAGAAAGGCCAGCAAAAAGAGCATTGTAAAGATATTTACACTCCTCAGGAACTTCATAGAATCTGTCTTCTTAGGTGCAGGGGACTGAGAGTCAGGGGTTGCAGACCCTACTGAGAAGGTATTCAGAATGATAGACAGAACAGGAGGAACAGCAGATGGCTTTGGAGACTCCATCTGTAAAGCTCATAATGTCTTTTTTGAATCTCAGGGACTTGTGAATAATTCCACTTAAAATAATACAAAGGACAGCTCCTCCATGGGGACTCTGAACTTATAAAATCCTACTAGTCAGAACTGTGGTCCAAAGAGTAAGTCAAAGATTTTTCCACTGTGTAATTTCCTGGGTCTCCTAACTGGAGTGGAAGACCATGAAGGATCAGGCACAGAGCCATCTTGATGTGGAAGCTTCACGGCCATCAAATGATTAAACAAACCTTGAGCGATATCCTGCCATTCATAACAAGGGAAACGTGCTTTTTGTTTTGCTTCTTTTCAGTGGGACATCCACACTAAACATCCTCAGATGGTTAGATCCCTGGCACACTTCAATAATAGTCATAGGAATCTCCTCCTGAACTAAGATCTGAGGAATCCCCCTTGGTCTTTCAGAAGTAATCAGCTGAAGTTCCCCCTGAACATCAGGTGCAGATGTATGAAAAAGCCTCCCAGGATGTGTGAGAACCTAAATCCATGCCGGCATCTGATGAGGTCATGACAGAGGAATCCAAAGCAACTACCAGGCAGTCCTCAGTGCTTTCACCAAACCAACCTTGAGACAGACATCCTGGGGAGGCTGGACAGCAGCCGAATCAGCCCCAACTTTTCTGGTCTTCCTCTTGGTAGATGGCTGGCCCTCGGGAAGGGAGGATTCTGTCAACACTTTGAGCCAACAACTTCAGATATTGGTTCTCTAGATGTATGGTCAAGGAGGAGAGATGACTATTGTAGGGTCTTAGACAAAAACATCTGGCAGACAGAGCACAGTGTATGATTGTGGGAAGCACCCAAACAAAAAGGCACTGGTTATGATGGTCTTTATGGAGAATCTGCCTTCCACACTAACATTTTCCCTTTCTGGATGACATGAACATAACTACAACAAATAAGATAAAGAGAAGAAACCCCAATGGGGCACTTACTGCATCTGAAAGCACAGTTTGGTAACCAGCACAGTAGAAGGGCATTCAGATCAATGTTCAACAATGGAGTTTGGACTGGCAGTAAAGAAGTTCTGAGTGTGTGCATCCATAATTAACCTTTATTTAGACTGTGAAGTCTAATTTATAAGTAGACATTGCTGTTGAATTATTTTATGAGTTGCCTAGACTGAGATATCTAAGCGAAAGTAACCAGTAGACCCAGAAGAGGCAACGTTTCCAAAACAAAATGCAGTAATTCACACGTTAGAGTTAATAAAACGCTGCAAATACTGAAATGCTGCAATTGGTAGAAAACTCCTTTGAGGCTGAAATCACAAATCAATTCCATTTATTGTTGAAAAACTTTAAGTGCTGAAATGCAATACACTTTTCGTCACACAGTAATGCACAACTTCCTCAGAAGACAATACGGACTGCAGTTTGCTCCTTTTATTGTGTTAAAAACCCCGTGTTAATTAATTAATAGATAAATTAAACGTTCCTAAAAAAACTTTGTTTGTGTCTGCCTAATACAGGCATAAGCACATATTTGTGTGTTGTATACAAATATAAATAAATGTATTATTCTTAATTAATTAAACACTAAAAACGCATTTAAGTATATTAAAATCCGTTGAACAATTATAACAATTATATAGGATGTAAGAATGTTGATAAACATTTTTTAAAAACATTTCTTAACTAGTGTGAGTCTATATTATATAGCTAACACTAATATGTCCACCATTTAAATCTCGCTTTTCAAGGCAACTGAAAAATCACATTATAAAAACTCATCCCTTTAAAACTCATCTTTTTAAACTAGTCATTTTGAAACAATTATTTAAAGACCAATCATATTTAATAAAAATCATTAGTTTTGTGCAACATTCTCTTAAGGGCTCACTCATAATAAATTAATGACAGTTACATTAGACGGCATATTTTGTTCTTATAGTCTAAGATGTTACCAAAATAAAAAATCAAATTTTGAAATTTAAAACGTCAAAAGTCACTGATAACCTATGTGGAACCTGTGTGGGTCCTGTGGGGAGTTGTAAATAATCATGTAAAAATTCATATCTACATATAGAGGGATGCTGAGTTTGGTAAAACTACCTACTGGAATGTCACAGTTAATTTCATCCATACATGTCATCTCTCCATATTTTTCAACCTCAAAATACATTTTATAGAGGACATTTCATTTATTCCTGGATATTGGTTTGCATTGGTTCTCAACTGCCACACCAGTTCTTTTCTTTCCAGTTTTAGAGGTTCATAATTACTTCTTGGGTCCTCACTTATTTGTTCTATGGCTTTGAATTTAAAACTGTGATCTTCGTTTTCCAAACAATGTCTAGCTAGTGCATTTTCTAACTTTTGTCTACTGATACAATAGTTATGTTCGTATATTCTGTCGCGTAATTTCCTATCGGTTTTGCCTATATAGAAGGCTGCACACTTCACGCATTTTGCTTTATAAACAACTTGTTTACTATTGCAGTTAAATTTATTCTTAATTTTATAAGTTGTTCTGTTTATCGTGAATGTGCAGCCTTCTTCTATAAACTTACAGAAGTTGCAACTTCCACATTTTGACATCCCTGCACTAGTGACATTTTTAGGATTTTTTGTTTGTAAAATTTCTTTTAAATTGGTCCCCCTCCTGTATATTAACTTCGGTTTGTCTGGTATTAAAGTTCTTAAGTGACTATCAGATGATAGTAACTCCCAATTTTTTAAGACAATATTTCTAATGTCCATAGAATTCAAATTAAAGGTTGTTATAAGACTGCATGAATAGTTTATCTTCACTTCATTAGTTAAATGGGGCCCTATATCATTTCCATTTATTTGGGATGTTCCTAGTAGAGGTAGATATTCACCTCTTGATCTCTTAGTTTGTACCTCTAAAAAGATCTCTTGGATATAGTTCACTGGGTATCCCCTTTGAAGAAAAAAGTTTTGGAGCACCTCACATTCTTCCAAAAAATCATTGTCACTTGTGATCATCCTTGCCGCCCTCACCATTTGACCTTTAATAATTGATTTTTTCTGGTGTAATGGGTGGCAGCTAGTGAAATGTAGGAACTTGTTGGAATAAGTTTCCTTTCTATAAATTCTAGACATAAATCTATTGTTAGTGTAATCCTTTCTCAGGTGTACATCTAAGTATTCCATTGAGTTCTTATTGTATTTATGTGTAAAACTAAGAAAGTCAGTACTTACACCCAAGTCATGAAATAGTTGTTTTATTTCTTCTTCCTTTCCAACAAAGATCAAAAAGATATCGTCAAGAAATCTTGTGTAAAATGGAATATATTTCTTGACCGTATCTTTTTCCAAAATGGTCCTCCTCTCCCAATAGGCCATTACTAAGTTGGCGAAACTGGCTCCACAAGGGGAGCCCATCGCCACGCCTATTTTTTGATGGTATATTTCCTTGTTGAATAATATATAATTGTAGGAGAGGACTGTATCTAAAAGTTCTCTTACCAACTCAATCTCTTCAATAGGTGCTCCTAGTTCACCTAACAAAAGGGATGTCCATTCTTTCCCTATTTCATGAGGTATACTGGAATACAGATCTTTAACGTCTAATGTAACCAAGTAACTATCAGGTGTAAATGGCAATTGATTAACGGCCCTGAGAAAAGACCAAGAGTCTTTTGAGATCTGTTTCTCCTTCTTTATGTATTTTTGTAATATTTTATCTGCTACTTTGGAACAAGTATATGTTAAACTACCCCTACCATCTACTAAGGGCCTCATAGGTGGATCTTGTAAGTCTTTATGCACCTTTGGTATACCAAAAAGGACAGGAGTCCTAATTTTGGATTGGTGTAGATAGTCATACATGTCTTTTTCTATCCTTCTTTCTATGTATAATTCCTCAAAAAATGTTTTAATTTTATAATTTTATAATTTTATAATGGGCAGAATTCATTTCATTCACTGAGGCCTTAGCATAAGTCTCGCTTTCTAAAATCTTGGTCATCTTAATGTTATAATCACTACTGAACATAATGGCAAGACCTCCCCCCTTATCAGGTTGCATTATCCTGATAGGCATTTGACTCAAAAGTGTCAATAAATCTTTCTCTTCCTTGGTAAGGTTGTTATTATAGTATTTATTCTTTTCTTTGAGGTTCCTAAGGTCCATTTCCATCATTTTCTCAAAAAGGGCCAGAGAAGGATGCAAAGGTGGATTGTATACACTTGACACAAAATAATCCGTTTTTTTGTTAAAATCACTTCCTAGCAATGTTAACAAATTAAGCTTTCTGGTAAACAACTTTAAATCTATTAAAGTTTCTGCCATGTTAAACTTTTTTGATGGTACAAATGTGCATCCTTTTATCTACAGTCTCAACACCAATAGATAAATTAGTGTAATTATAAATTTTAAAGTCATTTAGAGAATTAGATACGATGTTACATATAGGCCGATCATCCAAAAAGTTCACTATGGTGTGGTCGTTGTTCACCGTTTCCTCCTCCTGTTCCCATTCTGCCTCCTGTTCTGTGAAGAACGCCTCGAGGCCTGTTCCTGAAAATTCCTGCTCCTATTATTCCCTCTATCATTACTGGTAGCAATAGCAGCATTCCCTTCCCTCCTTTCGGGTTGGAAGTTGTTTGATGGATGCCGATTTTGTTGTTGTAATAGTCTCTCACTCCTCCTAGGAACCCCATTAGGGTCAACATTTGGTTCATCATACCCTTCTTCATTTATTTCTAAAACCTGGTTTATATTTCCCCCATGCACGTCTGTGGTACCCCCTGCATTTCTCAAGTAGGGGCCATTCCCAACCAATGGTTTTTGTGCCAATGGGGGGTGGGGGTACGCTTTACCATCACTATAGTCGTTCAGATCTCGCTTGATTTTCTTCACTTTGGTAGCATTCATTTTAATAATATGGTCATCTATACTTAAAAAGCATCTGTCATATTCATATTGGTATCTGTTGAAGTCGGTATCAGCCTTAATAGATTCATTGAGTTCTTCTATTTCTGCCAATAGTTCATCTACTATATCTTGATAATGGGTGCAAAATAAATTTAACACTTCCAACCCATGTTTATCAAAAAGCATAACTAAAGCCTTATGAAAATTGGAGCCTTCTAGCAGTCCTGTAGGGAACTGCCAGTGCCTCATTCCTTTAGGCACTATTTTAAGTTTTATACACTCCTTAAAATAAGCTATTTCGAGTTGCAGTTTGCGGACTCTAAAAAGCTTATCATCAAACAAAGAAAGTTTAAGGTTAATGTCATTGTTTACCATTTGATTTGGTAAAGGAACGTTAGATGTTTGGCTGTCCAAAAACAAAAAGGGTCTATGTACCCAATTTCTTAAGGGTTCAGTACCTTGGGCGTTGCGGTTGCGTTGTTCAACTCCAGCCGCTTCACTACTGCATCTCCTGTTGTTATTCGTAATGTTGTTACCCGAGTTTCCAGCCAAAATGCTTGAATAACTAGTAGATGGTATCGCCTCTGCATTTCCATTACTGCCAGCTTGTAAAGGGTTTTCTGACCTGGATGTAGCCTCGTCGACACGTTGTGACAAACGGTCGACTTTTTGTGTCAACAGTTCAATGAGAGCAGTTAAATTACCATCGCTCTCATTTGCGTTAGCGTCCGAAACAGAGCCACTAGCGGGAATCTGGTCCATAACGAAAAACACTTCCGGTACTGAATCCACAACAAGACAAACCAAACGAAAGTAACCAGTAGACCCAGAAGAGGCAACGTTTCCAACACAAAGTGCAGTAATTCACACGTTAGAGTTAATAAAACGCTGCAAATACTAAAATGCTGCAATTGGTAGAAAACTCCTTTGAGGCTGAAATCACAAATCAATTCCGTTTATTGTTGAAAAACTTTAAGTGCTGAAATGCAATACACTTTTCGTCGCACAGTAATGCACAACTTCCTCAGAAGACAATACAGACTGCAGTTTGCTCCTTTTATTGTGTTAAAAACCCTGTGTTAATTAATTAATTAATTAATTAATATATCCAGGAATAAATGAAATGTCCTCTATAAAATGTATTTTGAGGTTGAAAAATATGGAGAGATGACATGTATGGATGAAATTAACTGTGACATTCCAGTAGGTAGTTTTACCAAACTCAGTATCCCTCTATATGTGGATATGAATTTTTACATGATTATTTACAACTCCCCACAGGACCCACACAGGTTCCACATAGGTTATCAGTGACTTTTGACGTTTTAAATTTCAAAATTTGATTTTTTATTTTGGTAACATCTTAGACTATAAGAACAAAATATGCCGTCTAATGTAACTGTCATTAATTTATTATGAGTGAGCCCTTAAGAGAATGTTGCACAAAACTAATGATTTTTATTAAATATGATTGGTCTTTAAATAATTGTTTCAAAATGACTAGTTTAAAAAGATGAGTTTTAAAGGGATGAGTTTTTATAATGTGATTTTTCAGTTGCCTTGAAAAGCGAGATTTAAATGGTGGACATATTAGTGTTAGCTATATAATATAGACTCACACTAGTTAAGAAATGTTTTTAAAAAATGTTTATCAACATTCTTACATCCTATATAATTGTTATAATTGTTCAACGGATTTTAATATACTTAAATGCGTTTTTAGTGTTTAATTAATTAAGAATAATAAATTTATTTATATTTGTATACAACACACAAATATGTGCTTATGCCTGTATTAGGCAGACACAAACAAATAAAGTTTTTTAGGAACGTTTAATTTATCTATTAATTAATTAACACGGGGTTTTTAACACAATAAAAGGAGCAAACTGCATTTTATTAACTCTAACGTGTGAATTACTGCATTTTGTTTTGGAAACGTTGCCTCTTCTGGGTCTACTGGTTACTTTCGCTTAGTTTGTCTTATTGTGGATTTAGACTGAGATATCTATTAATACGTTAATGTTGCTGTAGATTTATATTTATAAGCAGTTGCAAGTGCTTCAATACCATCCAGTGTTCAGTTTAGGTCACCATAGACATACTGTTTTTGATACCTGCTGGTGTATGTGAACAAAACGTCTGCGTTTTACTTTACCTTCTCACATTTTTTATCTCCTCCCTTCTAGACCTAACAACCACCCCAGCCCAAACTTTCCTCTGAGTGATTGTGTGCTGCTTCAAGCTTCTACTGCACAGTTCACTTCAACAGACTACAGCCTTCAAATAATTAACTACAATAAGGTTAATAGCAGTATCTTATCTCTCTTTTGTAAGTACACCTAAGGGCAGGTGGCAGGGATAGTACTCCCCTTCTATTTCCCCCTACAAAAAGCGGACCTTTACTTCAGAATTGTGGTATTAAAAGACCACTCTCTTAAAAGTCTCCTCGTGGGACCCAGTCTAAATTCTATCATTTCCCCTCACTTAGGGAAATAAGTAATTAAAGATCCTGCTTTAGAGAGAGCACCTATGGTGCTTTAATATATCTGAGGTGGTCATTATCTGGGAATAGCTATTCAAGGCAGTTAAACTCTGGAAGGACAAGGTAGCATTCTGAAATTCCTAATACTCTAGTTAGCAGTTGAACAGCAAACCTGTAGCATACCCAATATCCAGCTCCGCTCCCAGGTCTGATAGTTTTTTGAGAGCTTACCTTCCAGCTCAGTCTGGCCTTGCTCCGTTCGCCCTCGCTAACGCTCGGGCTCACTCAGCTCCCCTACCCTACCCCCCAATTCCCACCCACCCACACATCAACTCCATTTACACATAGCTATCCATCCCCCCACACACCCAACAATCAATCCATAATTTGTCCCACCCCACATTTACTCAATCATACTACACCTACAAATCCATCCAATTACCACCTCTCCTTAATAATGAAGACATACCTCCTGCAAATGTCACTACTAACCTTCTTATTATGTGGCTATCACACTACATCTTACAACTACCCAGAACAGGACAACTTCCCACAACCACATAAAGCCACTGCCAATTTCTCTCCCATTCTATCTCCTTACTCCCTAACAATTAACCCCAGCTTATACAATACTACTGCTGTAAGCTATAGCTATATTAGACTCTTTACCTCTTACCCCAAATCAACAGCAACCCCAAAATACTGTACCACACTAGAAAAGCTAGCAAAATTCATGCATAATGTCCATCACCTGCTCCTGAGTGCTGGTGATATCCACCCAAATCCAGGACCTAACAATACAAGTCCTCTGCCCAATTCACATCAGCTTCCCAAGACAACACAACTTAACTCCAGGCTATTAAACAGTCTACTCCTCCTAAACCTAAACATTAGAAGCATAAACAACAAAACACATGAACTACACACTCTAATCTCGCAATACTCCCCAAATATTGTCAGTATTAAAGAAACATGGCTAAAACCATCTACCCAAGATACCGAGATCCTACCACCTGGATATAGTATACTTAGGCAAGACAGACTAGGTAAAAAGGGTGGAGGCATTGCCCTGCTGTACAAAACTAAACTCGATGTTACCATACCCACCACCTTTAGAAAAAGCAAAAATTCTCTTAGCAAAGCTTAAGATAAGTAAGAGAAAAGCCATCAACCTAGTAACAAAATATATCCCACCAGGCAATAACATCCCTATCATGGAGACATTCCTTCAATGGTTATCTCAATCCATGCCTCAAGAGGCCATTGTATTAGGTGACTTTAATATAGACTGGCTCACATACTCTGCTCAACTACCTGTTAAACATATCAATCTTCATACCTTCTCTCAAGTAATCAAACAGCCCACCAGAATAGTCAAAAACAGTAAAAAAGGATCTTACTAAATAAAATACCCTGCTCTGTCTTAGCCAGAACCCTTCCAGACTTATTGAGTGACCATCAAACTACTGTCTTACTTAAATACAACTCCCATCACCCCAAAGTCCTATACTTCAAACAATTAGAAACAAAAAACACTTTAACCCCACTCACTTCAGACAAAAACTAAAGCTACATAATTGGTCTGACCTTTATTACCTACCCTTAAAAGAAGCTATTCAACACTTCAACTCCACCTTCTTAGATATATTAAACAGACACGCCCCTACAAGAACTACTAGAGTAAAGTCAAAACCAGTTCCATGGTTAACTAGGGAAACTAGGCAAAAAATAGCTGAAAGAAATAGAACCTGGACAACCTGGAGGTCCACTAAAAGCCCTAGTACACAGCAAGCCTATCAACAGATTAGGACTCTAACCAAAAAACTAGTTATCCAAGACAAGAGAAATCATTACCCATCAAACCCAACACATGAATAACTCTAAGAAATTCTGGGCAGGCTTAAACAAGTTACTACACCCTGGTAAAACCATTACCCCACCCCCATCAGGTTTAACAAAAGACAACATAGCCGAATCATTCAATACATTCTTTACTGAAACTGTACAAGCTCTAGCCCAACAATATCTGTCACTACAACAGGTGTCCCCACCTCCACTAACATGCCCACGTTTAAATTGCAACCCACCCCAACCTCTTACATAAGAAAACTACTATCCCAGCTGAAACCCACAACACTAGGAATAGATTCCATCCCCAATGAATTTCTAAAACTGGCAGCAGCAGAAATAGCTGTACCAGTTTCTATACTAATCAATAGATGAATTACTGAAGCTACAGTGCTCCTGATTTGGAAAACTGCCTATATCATACCTCTTCACAAAGGTGGCACTTCCTATGACATATCCAACTACTGACCAATCGCTATTCTATCTCCACTGGCTAAAATATTAGAAAAATGCATCCACCATCAACTTATGTCCCACCTTGTAAATCAGGAACTCATATCTCCAACTCAACATGGTTTCTGTCCAGGTCATAGTACCACCACAGCTCTGTTAGCATTCACAGATACCATAAATCATAACAGGAACAATGGTAAACTTACTTCTTCCCTTTTCTTAAACCTATCAAAAGCCTTTGATATGGTTAGCCATGACAAACTCATCTGCCACCTCAAAAACCTAGGATTAGACAATCAATCTCCTGGTTCGACAACTATCAGGCAACAAGCAGTATGGTGGAACAATAACTTGTCTCCACTTTTACTAGTCACTCTTGGGGTACCTCAGGGATCAATACTGGGTCCCTTGCTAGTCTCAATTTTCACAATCTCCACTCAGCAGCAAATAGCACTAGCCTTATCCAATAGGCAGACGATTCCACTATAATATGCAGTGCCTCAACCCTGCAAGAACTACACAATAAAACCCAGGATAATTTCCACTCAGTTGAAAACTGGCTTACTGACAATGGCCTCATTCTTAACCCCAAAAAGACCAAGATCCTGCTATTTTACCCCTCACAAAATACCAGCCTTACCGCCACTTTCAATATTCACTCTAAAAATGGTACACTTATCACACCCGAATCTCACACAAAACTACTAGGTGTCACCACTGATAATAAGTTA